>NC_088209.1:9969101-10074589 GCF_037126465.1 Ornithodoros turicata | reverse complement strand
ACAGAGCCGGCATCGGTGATCTACCTGCGCGCAAATACGTAGGGATATAATGCTCGCGGGAATGGCTCCACACTGTAAGAGGCACTGTGTGGCTCGTCAAGTCCAGCTGCTGGCCGGTACTCTACCGAGGCTAGCTGAGTCAAGCTCGCGGAATGCAGATCCAACGCCCACTTTAATGAAGGCGCAGATCCGCTCAGGTAATGCAAGTACGCCGCCTGGAAAAGCGCGAGCTTCTCGCTCCCTCGCTGCGAGGTTATCGAAAGAATACACTCCAGTTGAGGGAAAAGGGGATACTCTGACGGGATCAGCTCTACTTGCGATACCGCACAGCCCTATAATCTCGTTCGCGGAATGGGAACGGGTCGAGGTGTCGTAGAGGCACCATTACGAAGTCACCGTGGCACCGAAGGAACCGTGACAACGTGACCTGGCCCCTCCTGACCCTAGGGTCTCCTAGGCTCTCAGTCCTGGTCCGATAGCCTACCCTTACGGCAGCGTGTGGGCCGTCCTTGGGGAGACCGTGGAAGCTGGGAATAATAACAAGACCAAACATGTCAGGCTGAATCCGGCCTGACTTCCAACAAGGAAAGTACGAATATATGCGTCGAATTTGAGGCTGCAACAGTCCTATCCCAGCCAGACGATCGAGCCAAACGAATGATGGTTCCGGACCCGGGGCCGCTTCTCACCAGTCGCCTCTCGGAGAACATGCAGCTCCATCCAAGCGAAGTGTGCGACGAACGAGAGTCGGGCCCCACGTAGGGCGTCACTTTTGGGAACATCTTCATTCGTGCCGCATCGCAGGCAATCCCATTCCCGGAGCCATCCGCGTTCGCTCATCTATAGGCGAGAAGTACTCAACAAAAAGCCATTTATTACATAACAGTTACAAGAGAGAGAGTCCCAGCTTCGCTCGGCCTGACCGATAGTAAGGAAAGAGGGCCGACGCCGTCGCTAACACGTCTTTTAAAGCTGACAGGAACGCCTCCCTTCGCATCGCGTGACAGGTTATCAGCGCGGCGTGTCACAGGATAAGGCATCCTTGTTATCACCACATCTCCCCTACCTCAAAAATATCTACCTATCGTTATCACCACACCGAAACAACAGCTGTCCCAGGCACGTCTACAGAACATCAGCCCAAGCAGCACATTGTACTGAAAGTCGAGTGCAATAGGGGTGGACGGGTAGGTGGAAGACCTTGAACACTCTTGAAACTAAAGAACATTGATAAGACACATACCGTCCACCCCTATTGCACCCGACTTTCAGTACATTGTGCTGCTTGGGAGGCTCTGGATATTTGGATTTCCATGTATAAAGCAGTTTGCAGTTCCCGGGGACGTTTGAGGAACGTCCAAGAGACCAGGATGTGAGCACTCATTGAGAGTCTCAGAGACGTCGCCGCGATGTAGTTTAGTGGCATAACGTGTTACGTGACCTTCTGACGCCATTCACTCAAACGTTGCCTGCCTGCGTACTGTTGATGAGGCCAACAAGGCCGAAACAGCTGTCCAGTACTGGCATGGCGACGTTTGAGCTACAAACATATCCTATACGTGCAGCCAAAGAGCTCCGGCTAATTTTTTCCTTGTATATATATATATATTTATATATATACAGGGTGGGTCATGTAACATGGCATTTGACCTTTGTAAGAAAACGTCTCAACAGAAAAATATGGGATAAGCAGCTGCCATTCCGACCATTAAATTTGCTACCTATTAAAAATAATGTTGACTTGTAATTCATATAAATTAATTTTTTTAATTGAACTCTGAAATTTGCCTAGTGAATGTAACGTTTTTCTTGCTAAATCAGATAGACCGCGGTTGAATTAGCCAAGCCACCGCAAAATACCATTCGTAGTACGGTGGTTATGTCCACAAAAGTTGTCCGAAGATTGAGGTTTAGTAGCGCATATTTCGGCAACGCATTACAGCGGCATTACAGTCGGCCGCAAAACAGCGCCGTGAGAGGTATACCACTCTCCTCCTGATCGACAGAGCAACTGAAAAATAAGGCAAGGGTAGCTTTCGCATCCAGCAATCAGGAACCCGCTTATCTGCATATACGCGGCGTCCCTCGTTCCCTTTCCTTCTTATCTGCAGCTGCTCTGTCAGGTGGATAGTGATATACCTTCCTCATACCGCTGTTTTGCGGCCGACTTAGTACGCTGCCTTCAAATGTGCAAATGAGAACCTAAATTTCAGACGACTTTTCTGGACATAACCGCAGTACTACGTAACATATTTTGCGGTTGGTTTGGCTATTTCAACCACTGTCTATCTGATCTAGGAAGAAAAACGTTGCATTAAAGGCAAATTTCCTAGTTCAATTAAAAGTCATTAAAAGTAATTTTAGTAGGTGGCAAATTGAATGGCTGGAAGGAATCCGCTTACCCCATATTTTTCTGTTGAGCCCTTTTCTTACACGGGTCAAATAACACGTACATGACGCACCCTGTATATATATGCACAAAAAATAAAGCATACGAATACACTGCAAAGTAAGCATAGATGATATATAAATTAAAGCATTTGACTAGGATATGACAAACATGTATGATAAAAATGATAAGGATCTACAAAGATACACATGTTCGCGAGCAGGGTTTGGATTCGGCAACAAGCAGCCTTACTCGAGGCCCCACAGTAATACACAACCTCTAAAACTGGAATAAAAGAAATGTAAAAGAATGCTTGGCCTAAGCACAGAATTGCTGCCGGAATTCCTGAGGAAAAGCAGTGTGGAGCAGACACACAAGGCATATTGCAAAGTCCACAATGAAAATGTGATTCTGACTACATCAACGATGCCAATGTACAGGGCGTCCCAGCTCACATGGACCAAACCTTAAAAGAGATAGAACGCATCTGCACGAACCAAACTTTTTGTAGGCTGTCCACAGACTGCCATACTTTCTTAAATGTGCCTAGCAAAAGCAGGTTTGCCTAAAACCTGCATGTGCCTGCGTGGTATGTGCGTGTGTGCCTGCGCCTAAAAAGCATGTGCCTAAAGTGGTATGTGTGGTACATGTGGCATGATTTTGTATTTTGAGCGCTTTATTCTAGCAGTGAAAAAATATCTATGCCAGTAATAATTAATCAGTATTAAGTATTAGTAATCATGTCTTTCAACACTCTCTACACCTTCGCAGTCTGCCCTAAATGAGTAATTAGAAAGTTAGCAAATTAACTGTGCATAACTAAGCGGTTGGGAACAGAAAATAAAATTCAGAGGTTGTCACCAGAGCTGTTCCCACAAACTGTAGCCCACCAACTTTTCGATCCATGTAGAGCTCTCCATATTTTTTAGGCTTGGCTTATGTTAGCTGGGACACGCTCAGTGTGCCATGCGCACGACAAGAGGCAATGTAAAACACAAATTGCACAAGGCGGAATGCGAATAGAAAATGAAGACTAGCCTGAGCACAAGGTGGCCACTGTAGAGTAAAACACAATTATGTAACATGAAGGTTACAGTGTTATAGTCACAGTGAACAAGTTAACTAGATAATGTTAACAAAATAACCAAGTGAACCATTACTGTTGACCACGAAGACAAACCGCAAACCACATACATATGAACGCAAATGGGCAATGACACGCACATTAGAATGCACATTCCCGAAGCGTAGAAGAATGTCATAACAAATTTCAAGGAGCTAAGAGGAAGCAAAGTGTGTAAGGCACAGTAAACGGATTTTCGCCTCAAAATACAGGAACGTAAAAAGAGTACAGTCCAAACTCAAACATTACACACAAGTGCCAAGGTCCAGATGCCACCGAAATGAGGCTGCACTCAGTGGTTTTGGTGTGGAGAGCGAAGGTGATGATGCTGAACAGAAGAGGATTAACTTTCGCTCAGAAGTGAACCCGAGAGGTGAGCCATGCCATTTCACCCTTGCAGTTGGACTCCCCTTTTAAGCTTGGACCTGCACGTGACTACCAAGGAGTGTCGACCAAAAAATAAAAACTAGTTTAAGAAAGCATGTGGAAAGAGCAATTTTATATTGTTTTTCTAGTGCACTAATGGCTACTGTTCTCCGCTGCCAAGAGGTGGACACAGAGCTGCACTATTGGGTGCTTCTTTAAGTGCTGCAGAATTTTTATGTTGAGACTATGAAAGTTGAGTGGATGCTGTTCCCACAGGTGAGTTCCATGGCCTTGCGTAAAACATCTGAGGAGTATTTTGTGAGTGCAGTTTGGCTGATCAAAGTTACGTTTTAGTTGGTGCTTTTCTGAGAAAGTTGACATCCTCATTTAAACACATCTCGTTTTCGAAAAGTTTTGATACCTGCTCATAGCCCGGGTTAGCCGTATCCCATATATAAGACCTAAACTATTGTGAATCTGCACATATGCAGGAAGTGCAAGGCTCACTGCCGGATGATCACGCGCGGTGACCCAACTATACTCGTGTTCAACCTAAGGAAAAGATCTAGTCCGTCATCTACATACGGCGTTGGAGATAAGGAGACAATAGCGCGCCAGGAGAAATACTGCAGCGCCACCATGAGGGAGGGCTCACGTAGTGTCATGCAGCCAGTTTTAACAGTCAATATGGAAGCAGAGTGAGTGTGATAGATTACATCATTCAGAAAATTCTATGGTCTGCGTTTGTCCAGCTATAAAGTTGCAGTTTCCTCATTTGTAAAATTTTTTTCGGCACCTCACTGATCTTTCAATTGTGATGCCGGAAAGTAATTTGTACCATTGTGTTCGCCGTGAAATATTCGTTCTTCTCCTCGCAAGCACATCATTGTGTGAGGGGCGGTCTACCGAAAATGTGTTAATTCAACAGCGTGCCTCCCATATAATGCCATGCGTGACGTCGTTCATATTGTAAGCAGGACAGTAGAGGCAGGATAGGAGGGCAAGAGACCGTTTACTGAGCGACGCTCAATATTCGAAAGCGGCGGGTGCTAACCCAACGATAGCGAAGCGGCTGCCCGTTGCTCGTCTTCTTCACACCTCCCCCGGGGCAAAGAGGGAGCCATCCTGGCGATCGCTCCGGTGTTTGGGGACGGGAGGACACACGGTTTTAGCCGGGAGACGTGGATGACGTCGGAGCCGCGGTGTCGGGCGTCGGGCGGGGAGTGCACAGGCTCAACGGCGTAATTGACATCAGAAACCCGCTGCACGATTCGGTAAGGGCCGGTGTAGCGGCATGAAAATTTGGGGGAGAATCCGGGCTTCCGTCGAGGTACCCAAAGCCAGACCAGATCGCCAACTTTGTGAGACACAACACGGTGCGTCTCATCGTAGCGCTGTTTCGCTGCAGCTTGGGAGTCGTAGGTACGGCAGCGGGCGATTTGACGGCATTCCTCGGAGCATGAGGTCGCCTCTTCAAGTGTCGGGTTGTTGGCGCTACAAGGGGGATACGGAAACATGGTGTCGATGGTACAAACGGGGTTTCGGCCGTAAAGGAGGTAAAATGGGCTGTAGCGTGTCGTGGACTGGACCGCCGTATTGTAAGCGAACGTGATGTAAGGGAGAATGGCATCCCAATTGTCATGTTGCGCCGACACATAAAAGGCGATCATGTCGGCGAGAGTGCGGTTGAAACGTTCTGTGAGACCGTTCGTCTGAGGATGGTAAGCGGTGGTAGGCTTGTGGACGACCGCGCAGGCACGGAAGATGTCGCGCAGTAAAGTGGCGAGGAAGGAGCGACCACGGTCGCTGATGAGGACGCGAGGGGCGCCGTGGCGAAGTAGAATGTGAGATATGAAAAAGGCAGCTATTTCCTGAGATGTACCAGAAGCGAGGGCTGCAGTCTCGACATACCGTGTGCTGTGGTCGATTGCAACGATTACCCAACGCTTTCCAGTAGACGATGTGGGAAGAGGACCAAACAAGTCGAGACCGATGCGATCAAAAGGTAGTTGCGGCGGCTCAAGAGGATGAAGGAGGCCAGGGCTAGGAGAGGGCGCAGGCTTCTGCTGTTGGCAAGCCAAGCAGGAGTTCACGTAGCTCAGTACAGTGGAATACATGCGGGGCCAGAAATACCGCTGACGGACGCGCTGGTATGTTTTGTAAAAGCCAAGGTGGCCCGCGGTGGCATCGTCGTGTAAAGCGCGAAGGATGCGCGCACGGAGCGTCCGAGGAACCGCTAATAGCAAGCGCTGGCCGTCCGGGCAATAGTTCTTTTTGTACAAGACGCCGTCCGACAAAACAAAGTTCCGAGCCCTCTTGAGAAGTTTCTTGTCAGATGAGGCGCCTTGACCGTCCAGAAGGGTTATTAAGGAAGAAAGGTTGGGGTCCTTCAGTTGTCCATGACGCAGAGAGCGGGCATCGTAGGACGTGAAAGGGCACACAGAGGCCACGCACTCAGTCGGTGATTCCGGAGGATCGGCAGTAGCATTCCTCGGGAGGGGACAGCGGGACAGGGCGTCGGCATCACAATGTTTCCTCCCGGATTTGAACTTGATGGTGATATCATACTCCTGAAGACGGAGAACCCAGCGGCCGAGTCGTCCAGATGGATCCCGCAATGAGTGGAGCCAGCATAACGCGTGATGGTCCGTCACGACATCGAAGGGTCGACCATAAATATATGGGCGGAAGCGGCAAACGGCCCAGACGATCGCAAGACATTCTTTGTCAGTGGTGGAATAGTTCTGCTCAGCTTTCGTAAGGGTGCGGCTGGCGAACGCCACGGCGTGTTCCATCGGAGCTCCAGGCAGGCGTTGTGCAAGCACGGCCCCGATACCCACGCCGCTGGCGTCTGTATGGATCTCGGTGGGAGCGGACGGATCAAAATGGCGGAGAACAGGTGCGGAGGTCAACGTAGATTTGAGGCGTTCGAAGGCTTCCGTGCAGGCCTCTGACCACAAGAAGGGCGCGTCCTTGGAGAGTAAGGTGGTTAACGGGGCTGCTAGGGCGGCGAAACCACGAACAAAACGTCGGAAATAAGAGCAAAGTCCAATGAAACTGCGAAGCTCCTTGAGAGTCTTGGGTGCCGGAAATTCAGAAACAGCTTTGATCTTCTCGGGATCGGGGGAAATGCCCTCGTGGGAGACAACGTGGCCTAATACCTTGATTTGACGGTAGGCGAAATGGCATTTTTTGTGGTTGAGTTGCAGACCGGCGTTGCGGGGCATCGATCCCCGTACCTCCACCAAGTGTAAGCAGGACAGTAGAGGCAGGATAGGAGGGCAAGAGACCGTTTACTGAGCGACGCTCAATATTCGAAAGCGGCGGGTGCTAACCCAACGATAGCGAAGCGGCTGCCCGTTGCTCGTCTTCTTCACAATATTTCTCACAAACGCTGTTCAAGACGGCTCAAAAGAGCACATCATCTGGAAATCGCTTCAGAGATCGGCGAAGTTACGTTTGAGAGGTGCAAAACACCCCGCAGTGTCATCTGAGTAAAGGCCACAGCAGCAGCTAATGCTGTTCTGCTTTTCCTGGAGCTAACTGAAAAGCGCACTTTTATGTGAAACAAAGGCAAAATAGGGCTTCGGAAACAGTTACTGAATGAACCACATCAACTTCGAAGAGGAAAAATTACACACTGTACAGAAACATGATATATGTGACTTCTGTGTGGGAGGAAGAAGGTACAGTTTGTGACTAGTAAAGTCCGAAGAGGACCGCAGATGCGCCAAAGAAAGTTTAAGACTCTCTGCCAACCCCATTGAGACCTGTAAAAAGAATGACGGGGACCTTTTTTCACGCTACGAAAAATTCTGGAGATATTTATGGTTGGAGGAAAATCGGCCCATTGCATCAACAATTACCTACATGTCGGATAGGGCAGTTGCCCATTTCAAGAATCTGTAGAGGCTGTACAAACTTTTAGATGCAGACTATGGGACATAAAAGTGGGTGTTCACTGCAACTGGGCATGACTAGAGTGCATGCGACGGAGTCCGAGCGGTTATTAGGCAAAACGGCAAACGCTGCACAGTCTTTAGCTGTTGCTGCACCTCTTTTTGAGAAATCGCTTTGAGAAACTTTGCCCATCTCTCAAGCAACTTTTTTTGATGTGCTATTTTGATTCATCAGCAGCAAAGTTTGAGAAATATGAACGGCGCCACAAATGGGAATATACAGGGTGTTTATTTATATTCGTTACAGAATTTTTATTAAATTCTATATGCTTATTAAATTCCCTGTTTTGCATGAAATCCCGTAATTAAAAAGCTAATTAATGAATTTTAGGTAATTAGTTATCTTATAGTTGCATATTTTCTTCAAGGGGATGTCAGCCTGGCAGTAGAAGTCAACTGCAAAAACTGTGTCTATTTTGCTCTGCCAGTTCTTTAATAAAAATACTGTAACAAGTAAAATTAAACACCCTGTACATGGGAAGCGTGCTGTTGAATTTGCCCACTTTCGGTAGATCACCTTTCACAGAACGATCGTTGAACACGTTGCTCCACATCACAAGATGATGTGCTTGCTTCAAGAAGAAAGGGCACTTCGAGGCATGCACAATGATATAAAGTACTTCTTTGTATCACAACTGAAAGATCAGTGAGGTGTTGAGAAAGTGCCAAATTTTATAAATGAGGCAAATTTGCACTTTCTTAGCTGGACAAAGACAGACATGACAATCCTCAGGACCCACTATAAAATGCAGCCCACCACTGGCAGTATGCGAACAGAAATTCAGCTGAATATGATGATTATGTGGCGTCAAGCTTCATAGGAAGCTCCGTAATCCAAATATCCGCATCTGAATGCTAATTAATTAAAAAATAACTACTAATTATTTTCGACTGCTTCCACTGACAATATCCTTTTTATGAACTAGGGTTCGATATGTCTTATGTTCAAATAAAAAAAAATATGGGAGGTTGACCGGACCACCCTGCCTAATTCGGTGTCAAATCACCTAGCAGGACACAGCAAGGCACCATTTGAAGTCATTTACTTTAAATCTTTCTGCAGTCCACCGTGACGCTCCTTCGCATGACGGAGCCAGGATTTAACTTCGGTCTCCACCTCGTACTCTGTTGTTTTTTCGAGTTCTCTTATTTGTCGAACTGTACCTATTTAACAGACCAATATGACCAAGCATTAATATAATGCTATCTTCAGAAGGAAAAGCTGGCTCTTTGACCTGAGAGTGCTGTTTTCATTTTTCCATTCGTAATCCTGAACCTAAGGAAATATTTTTGAAAGGCTTCATATTAAAAGGTTCTTCCTGCACTTCAAGGTGTTTCACATACAACAGCTTTCTCTCTTTACTAAGTGTCCTACCTTCTATCATGACTAGGGCCTGGATATTTAGGCACTAAAAACAATGAAAATAGGCAGGCATTTAGGCCCTCAAAATCCCAAATAGGCAATAATGTGGAAAAATAGGCATGTTAACCTAGTACGCTCATCGACTTTTGTGGTGTTTCAGAATGCTCCATCAATAAACACTTCAAAGCTACGGTACCATACAAGCTTCGGCGTCTGGTACATGAATACTGAGACGGCCTGGAATCACGTTATATTGAATAATGCTTTTAGTTAGGTGCCCTCCAAGATCTTGAAAGTCCCAGAGGGGCGAAATCTTTTGATCAAATGTACATGGACCCCTCTAGCAAACCAAGGTACTGAAGAAAACCAAAGAAAAACGAACGAACCCGCAATTACACCTCTGAAAAAGGCTGTTGTAGCATCTAAATATGTTAAAAATATCTACAATTCAATAGAGTCGATTTTAGAAGATAACATTTTAGAAGATAGGACAGGACAGAGGAAGGACGCAGATGAGCTGTTTATTCTCCAAAGGTTGATTCCATTACGTGGTAAGCGACCTTGACACCATTTTCTCTGCTGACATAACATTCAACATCGATAAAAAGGCAGGCAACACCAAAAATGTTGCATTTAGGGTTTAAAAGCAAATGCCTAGAAATCCGGAGACACACAAAATCATGACAACTGTACAGCATTCCTGGATTATTTGTTAGGAGGTGGCAGAGCATGCGCTTGACGGCCATTTTGCAGGTGCTTCCACCCAGCTGTGCTAGCTCAACAACCTGAAACAAACAAGGAAATCATACATTAAGTGCAAACAAAGCCCTCCCCCCTCTAAAAAAACGATACACAGGGAGACATTGTGTTTTTACAACAAGTTTTGTTTAAGCATCCCAGTTTAATAGATAGAATGGCATAGATGCAGGCTAGTTGGTGGATAATCTCCATGGTAGGCAAGAGTGAGCAATGGGTAGGACACGTAAACACAAAAATGAAGGCTCAAAACCAGCAACACATTTAATCGATACTAAGGAACTTCAAGAACACGTTGAGGGTGTGTGGGAGACAGAGAGAGAGAGAGAGGGGGGGGGTAGGGAATTGAGAATAAAGTAGTTGAAATAAGGTCATAGGAGGTGTCTGAAGGACGGGTGGATACAAACAGAAAGCACACTAATACAATTTCCGACATTCTATATTGCCAATGCTTCTCTCAAAAGACGTTCTCCCCTGTCCCAGATGGCGGTACTGGCGTGGGAACCGGACAGGCGAAAACGTCTTTTGGCTGGCGTCACTGGCTGCCTTAGTAGGCACTGGAGCGAGTGTGTTTGTGACTCAGCTCGATTAATGCAACACAAGCACCACTCGCACACCCAGTAGTGTCAGACGTCGAGGGTTCTGACATCTGCATCCATGCACCCATTTGAAATCAGAGCATGAGAGCAGACAAGCATCCGGGGGCTCGAGTGACATATATCCAGTTGAGCGAGGCAAACAAGGCGGTGCAGGCGTTTGGTTATGCGGATTGATGGTGCCGACAGATTTGTAAGTACCTTTTATTTTTACAGCGTTAATGTGACTTTGTATTAACGTGTGATGGACGACACACTCAGATACGCAAGTGAGCCGTGTAGCGAGCCGGGGAAAGAGGTACCGGGCGTCCCGGTCATGACGATTAAAGGAACCGATAAAGCGTGCTCCCGTTGGAAACTTTTATAGATGTGATATGACTGTGTATTACTGAAAAAAACCTTGGATGGTGGGGGCTTCACGTTTACCCTGGCCCGACAGAAGCCCGCCTCGAGACGGCTGTGCCTCCAACACATGAGGGCCACTATATAATTTCCCACTTGTACGGATGCAAAGTCGTCCTGTAAACAATGCAGGCCTGGAGAACAAGGCCAGATAATGCGTACCAGCTTTTTCTCGGTTTCAGTTGTGAGTCCATTTTCAAATTCTTGTAGCTGCTCGATGGAGTCAAGTGGCTTCGGAACAACGAGGGCGTCGTCTGCCACTATTGCAGCAATCTTTCGAGGCACAAGGCTATGAAGAACGTCATCTTGATGAAGGAACGAATAACTGAGAGACACGGGACACGAAGACAAGCACAAGAGTTCTCTGAGAACTCTTGTGCTTGTCTTCGTGTCCAGTGTCTCTCGGTTATTCGTTCCTTCATCATCATGCACCAGTCAGTCTGCGCCCTATCTCTTTTAACGTCATCTTGTTGCTGCTGGTTGAGTCCAATGATGTTTAGCATACGGAGCACTTGACGTTGGAATTCTGCAAATAGTGAAGTAGTGCACCTTATTGTGTAATAATTTCACCAAAAAACAAGAAATCACTAGCTGACAGAATGAACTTGCCTGTACAGCTGCTGTTTTCTTACCACCATCGTGTAATGTGAATTGTCCGTGCAAAAACAGAAGTTATAATGCGACAGTTGAAGACGGATTTACATGGAAAAGAATGTATACAAACGAATATATACCATGTATGGGCATTGGTCTTTCCTCTATGGTGGGCATAACAGGCTGTACAGTCTCACTTCGAGCTGCAATGCAGAGTATGACAGGTGAAGATGAGAATTCACTGTGCTAAAGAATGTCCACAAATGAATACATACAACGCCGGGGCAGAGGTCTCTCATCCATGCTGGTCGCCAAGAGGTGCATGGTCTCACTTTGAGCTGCAATGCCGAATATGACAAGTGAAGACGAAAATTCACTATACCAGAATGTCTAGAAACGAATACATACAACATAGGGGCATTGACATTTCACCTATGCTGCGCGCAGAGGGCTGCACAGTCTCACTTCGTGCTGCAATGCCGAACGACAGCTGAAGATGAAAATTCGCTAGACTAGAATGTCAACAAACAAATACATACAACGCCGGGGCAGTGGTCTATCATCCATGCTGGTCGCTGAGGAGTGCATGGTCACACTTCGTGCTGCAATGTCGAATATGACAGCTATTCTCGCTCTATCTCAGCATGCAATATTTAAACCTGTTCTCAACCTATGTGAGACGACCTACCAACAGAAATATCATCACTTTCCACAATGTCAGATGGAGATGGTACTGCAAGGGGCACAGCAGTGTGTGTGCGACAATCATCTATAGGATGAATACCGTATAGGGATGAATACCGTGGCAGCAAATTTCAGTAAATTATCGGTATTTTTCCTGAATAATTCACACACCTGCATCGCTTAAAATGTCCGATCTTGGAAAGAGCCGCGAGGATGGCCCTACACCATTATGAAAAGTTTACTTTATTAATTTACACTTCCATTAAATAATACATTTTGGACCGGCGCCCTCAAGCAGCATTCCACAGAACCAGTAACCGCCCCTGGACAGCCGACAAGGGTCCGAGCATCCGCAGCCTATAGTGAGCATCCATTGAACGTCTCCTGGACGCTTCTGTTGGGATACTGCAGTGAGTATACAGCACCGGACATCCCACATATATCACTCTGTGGACACCGTGCGCACCCCATCCGCACTGTGTCCACAAAGAGCCGTTTGAGCACCACTTTTGGCTCTTCACCTTCCGCCTCGTTCTTCTTTCCCGCTCTGTCGTCTGACTGCGTCGCCGCCAAAGGAGAAATCTGCGCAGAATGCTTGTTTTTTCGCAACGCGCAGAAGAGAGAGCCATAGCCCGTTGTGCGGGTGATTTCAAACGCCGCTGGAGAGGCTGGAGAAACATGGCGGCATCTGCAATGGCTTGGAGTAATACGGTAATTTCCAACATGAACAGCACCAGTACAGCTTGAATTTTGTAAGGAGTTAGGTGCACATGCCTTGTAGGTAACGGATTCTCCATCGGGGACCACTGCCTATGACCGAAAAACAGGTAAACGGCCGTGGTGCCTTTGTTTGTTAGCGCTCGCGTTTTAGACTCCTTTGTTCTTCAAGTCGCTTTAGCCCACTGGCTAGTGAAAAAAAATGCAATCGATCTGAGCTGAGCTTGTAATATAGGCATATTAACACGTGTATGCTACTTTTATTTTGTGGTCCACTCACTGTGTTCTTGATATTCTTTCAGGCGTAAACGGCTATACCGCTCAGCATCGGCCATTCATTGCTGTGTGCGTCTCAGCGTCTTCCAGAGAGTGTAGGATGTTTTCTCAATCAGCGGTCTTGGAATTATTTACTGTCTTATGCTTTACAGGTAAGAATGCTAGGTAAACGGGAGGCATGACCAAACGCTGGTATGCGTATGTGCCACAGGCAGAGACCGATGATGCCTGTAGTATGTCTCTCGTTTTCATCAGTGTGCCTCGGCGGCAGAACTTGGCCAGTGAATTCCAGAGGCCGGAAGACACAGAAAGGAACGATTTAAAGAGACCGGTAGCCATTCATAAGGCCTGAAGGAGCGTGAGAATACAGTTGCGTCGATTTCATGCAAGATGCCCCTTAATTATACGGCGAGTAACATGGATTTTTTTTCTTGTTTACATAACGTGGCGATATTGGGACCACAACCTGTATGAGCGGGAATGATGTGGATATGACACCTTGTCACATCCTTTCATTATTTGTACTGCTTATGTGCCGGCAGGCATCTACGAATGCACATGTAAATACTAGTCCACAATGAAATAAAGTATTTTGGGTGCACACTTGCGTCCTTGTATTCATTTCATGATTAAAATTATGATATTTCCATAGGCGTACGATACCTATGGGACTGGGATAGAGATCCTCCACAGGCCTCTCGAAGATCCGCATCGGCGGTCCTACGACGTCCATGTCTCATATTTTTTTCTTGATTAGCACGGTAGTACGGGCGTAGTTAAAACGTAGCCGGGAGCAAATGTGTATGTTCGTGAGACGTACTCAACATCCACAACCCGACGTTCGCTGGATGTTGATGGGCGGTTAATGGTTCTGTGGGATATTATATTAAGTAGTGCAGCAGGGCAGTGGCCTCTGTTCGCGAAATGGCCGGAGGCTGGAGCATGTACTGAAGTTCCAGTTTTTGGGGCACTTTCGTTATAAGTGTATTGGGAGTAAAACATTCGTTACGGTGAGGGGAGTTGTCTTTGCAATTAGCTCACGCATCTGCGGAGTCAAGGTATAACCAATAACGTTTCTGACATTCCTTCCTAGCTAGCATTATGTTTTTAATTCAAGCTATTGCCTATAATGTGGTTACCTACTGAATGGAGCTGTAAAAATGATCGAATTCCTCTGTTTCTTGACGAGCGTTACGCACAGATAAATACTTTGCGCGGCGAGCAGCACGCGAACGATGGAAATATATAACGATTCTATTTGTTCCCCGATATCGAGTAAGGTTCACAGAAGTTTTTGCTTGCTCTCATCACAAGAAAAATGTTACTGCGGCGGTCCCCCAATGGGCCGACCCCCTCCACCCCATCGCGTACGCAAAGGGAGACCAGAGCATTCACAATAGCGTCTGTTGCCGACATGGCTGGAGCATATAATGAAATACAAGTTGTTTGGGCACGTTCATTATAAGAGCATTGCAGCGTAACACATTTGTATCGGTGAGGTGGTGCGACTTTGCAGTTAATTCGTGTATGTGTATAGATTCAAGGTATAACCAATAAAGTTTGCGACAGTCTTTCCTATCTATTATTGTGTTTTTAACTCGGCCTATTCTCTATATTGTGAGGAACTGCTGAGTGGAGTGTAAAAGTGATCGAATTCTGTTTCACGGCTAGTGTCACGCACAGTTAAATACGTTGCATGGCCAGCAGCACGCGAACGACAGAGGTATATAACGGTTTTACTTGTTCCCCCATATCTAGCTAAAGGGACTACGAAACGATTTTTTTCTTCGTTTCGTTCGAAAGAAGACATTTTTCTGAGTCTAGAACCGAAATTTTACTTTCGTCGCGCGAGCGGATTTCTCGGGAGCGAATTTAAACGGAGCGGCGAAGGGAGGACAGCTGGCGCCGCGCCGTGACGAGCTGCCGAGCGGAGACACAACGGGTAACTTGACGCGACCACGGCCGGCTCAGCAACACGTCATCGTGACGCGTTGCCGAGCCGAGGAATCCCGAGGGGAGCATGCGCCGTAGGATCCCACGTATGCGTTCATCGGGAGTGGAAATCTCCATGACAGCAGCTTTCGCGCGATCGGCAGATTTCGGCAGTGGCGGCAGCCACAGCGCGAGCTCGCGGCATTACTTGCCATTGTGCAACACCGGTGACGTAACGGGGAACCGAAGAGCGGTCCGTACAGTTACACCATCGGCAGGGAAATATGCGCGGGAGAGGAGGAACGCGGAAGAGACATTTCCAGCGCGCGCTCCTCGCAGAGTGGAGCGATTTCGTCCGGAAAAATTTGTGGCATATTAGTTTCTCTGCGGGAAGAACAGTTTCCATCGAAAAAAAGTATGGGGGTTCGGGAAATTTCATAGTCCTTTTAAGGTTGACAGAAGTTTTTGCTCGCTCTAAGCGCAAGTTTTGCATGGATACCTCAGGGATGCAGGCTTTTCAAACATCCAACGTGTGATATCCTGCAGACATTCCTCGGACATCACTTATTTACTAAATAGAACAAACTCGAATGTTGTTTTGGGATATCGCATAGATGTCTAGATATTCAGGAGGTTCATGACCTTGTTGGGTTATCCTAGGGATATTAGTGGTTTACTGGGAGAGATAACCCAGCTGGATGTTTTCACCTCTAATGGACATCCATCCCATATGGCTCTCCATCGGACGTTGTATGTGACCACCACTGTACACTGTTAATGCAGTGCACAATGATACAGGAAATATTGTTTAATTTCACATGAGCAGCAGCACAAATCTCACAATATCCCAATCTATTGGTCAACCGAGGTAATATTAATTCAACACAGCACTGTTTTGAGTTAAAATTATTTTAGTACACCCAAGAAAAATACTTCAACACAAATCTCACTGAAATTTGCTTGTAACGCAGTACACACAACTTTATACTTTCAGTATCACATTGTGTCATATGTGTTAAAATTTACAATCGCGACACAGATGTCTGAAGTCGCATGCCAGCAGTTTTGCAGCCTATCTTATTTTTACTATGCTCGAAAGTTCTATAAAGCTAATATTGGTATGATACATCGTCTACGCGCAGTACGGCATTTCAATAACGACAACAGTGTTATACACAGTGCTTATAGGCTTCATCGGACATCGTCACATGCTGCAAAGCTATGCAACGAACTAGACTGAGACCAGTAACAAATCTACGCACTTGTTCTGTTAAACGGAGCGGGAATTCCAAGTACAAAGACGCGCTGACACAGGAGCCACAGTAAGCTAGTTTCGCCGTCGCGAAAATAGTGTCGCCGCTGAGATTTCCCGCCAAATCCCGACTACATGTTTTTCATTAGCTGCGTCGCCCACGTGACCTTTCTCGATCATGATTGGTTGAGGCTCATTTAACCAATGGATTCACTCGCATTTGTTTCCTCCGAGGCGCCGACGCCAGCTCCTGTGGCTCAGTGGTTAGCGTGCCGGCCATGTCACGTAGAGACTGGGAGGTACCGTGGTTCGAATCCCGTTGCCGTCTGTGCTGTCTGGGGTTTTTCCATGGCTTTCCTCAGACGTCTTTCAGAAGTATGTCGGCGCAGTTCCCCTTAGTGGACGCACAGTCCTCCAGGGCGACAGCCGTGAAGTTGCCCACCTCAGTGAAGCCGACAACGGTGAGCCCTTTCACCACCAGCGAGGCCCGACGACCCATCTAACCGTTGTGCAGCTGGCGACCATGTGGGTAGACGGCGGCTTCCTTTCGTGGAAGAAGTTCGAGCCGTAGATGAACGCCGGAATGAAAGGTAAGCAAACAAACGTTGATCGTACGTTTAATACTGCCGCCAAACGCTGTGCATAATAGAAGCAAGCTTTGTCCTGTATTATTACATCACTTTCTCTCAGTCATCAGCCATAACTTGTTGGTTGATGTGCTTTTCCGTATCGCGTTACTAGTTGGGTTTTATTTTGCTACTTGAATGTGTCTGATGCGTAATACACTGGTGTGCACGAAAGGAAAACAGCATGTATCGCGTACGTCTGTCTCCCGAATTGTGTCATTAGACGACATGCACGTCGGTGCCTAAGGATATCATGTTTCACAGAGCATATTCAACCAATTAATGTTGTTCATTTTCTGCTTTACTATATCGGTAACAGGTTCCCCCCTTTTTTTTTCATTGAGACAACGACAGCTGTTCGTGGCCCTGTGATCCCAAGCATGTAGCCCCAGTCACCTGAAAATTGTACAGTTGTGCTGGGATGAACCGGATGACACCTGCGCATCATTAAGTGCTATGTATGTGCGTAATAATATCTACTTTCTCCAAACTGAATAGGTTCCCTTAGAGATTGCATAATATGATAGTCACGCTTTCTGTTGTTCTGCAGTATAGATATTCTTTATTTATTTATTCTGCAGTACTCTGTAATAATCGTGTAGATTTACTCCCATTCAAATGCCGCTTCTTGTTTATATGTTTACCGTGTCAATAAATTGGTACATGCGCATTTCTTCGTCCTCTGGATTTTCATTTTCTACTTCTCGATTTTGTTAGCCGAAGGCTTTGCGGAGAGCCAGGAACTCAGGGTGGTGGAGAATCTGAGTGACAGGGAATAGGAGAGGCCACGCAGCGCGCATGCGCAGTTCGATCAAGTCAGCGGTCGCTTTATAGCGCGGTTTACCGGCTCAACCTTCGCCATGCGCTACGGATGACCACATGGCCAAGTTGGGGGGGGGGGGGTTCATGGCGAAACTATGCAAGCTACAGCTGGTACTCCACTGGCGCTGGGCGCGCGCATAGGGAAAGCAAACGATATCACGTTTGACGCTGCCAATTGTGCTAATATTTTCACAAGATGTTGAGGACTGTTGCAAAAGCTGCAAAACAAACACAAAACAAAACATGCCAAACATGTTTACAACACATGTGTACAAGATACACCGGACATTAAATGCACATAGGAATGGATGCACATTAGACGTCTGAAATCAGGGTCCAGGATCCAGTAAGCTCCTGGACATAAACTAACATTCAAACTAGCATTACCAGAATACCTAAAATATGCAGACCCGGCTTGAGCAGTAAGTGAATAATGCGATTGCTGTATAATTTAAAGCAAATTGGAAACAGGCATTTTATTCCTGTGGCACTCTCTGCTCCTGAAAAATTGGGGAAGTTGAGAAGACAGGGAAGTGTGACCTGTCATAGAAAGAGCATCGGTCAATGTGACATAAAGCATCTCAACAAGTTTATTCCATGTGAGGCAACTGTGGTCTATGAAATACCGCTGACCTGTGGTAAGCCATACATTGGCCCACTTTCAAGGAATTGAACGAAGAGCTCTCTTCTAGCATTGCAGCTGCAACAAAACAGATATCGTGCTCAATCAAATATCGCCGTAGATGCTGAGTTCGATAGGTTTCGGACAATATGTCGTTGGGCGGAGAGAAGACTGCGGAGATCTTGTTACGTGGAGGACTATCACGAGGTTTGAGGCTACGATCACTAATTCACACTAATCTTCAACGTCTAGCCAAGCAGAGGTCGAGATCACTCTGCTCTACATTATCTCCATTCACACCTACGGGACCTTGCATATCATGCAGGGCCTAAGCTCCCCGGTTGAACAAATGAAGGCGTTTGGAGCACTGGCCGTTTATCAGGGCTCGACCGAAAAATCTACTTAGGAATATTTTTGTAGGCCTTTTAGGCCCTCAGATGCGCCATGCACAGCATACCGCAGGGACTCCTCACAAGCTGACTGATATACGACTAAGATTATATATGATATCAAACTCATATATGGACAGTGACTTCACTGTACACGAATTGGACGCCGCCATCCACCTGTCCACGAAGTGGTCAGCTCCAGGGCCCGATTGAATCTCATACAAAGCTATAGCCTCCTTGGGACCGACTTCACGCACTTTACTTTTAATTTGATCAACGACTCTTGGAGACGCGGTTTTGTCCCTCCGTCATGGAAGACATCGCAAGTTGTGCCAGTCCTGAACGCTGGAAAATCACCTAGAGAGTTGACGTCGTTTCGGCCCATCAGCCTTACAAGCTACTTGTGTAAGACCACGGAAAGGATTACCCGAGGCCGTAGAGTGGCTCTTAGAGTTCAGGGGTCTGCTACATCCCGAAATGGCAGGTTTCAGAAAGGCACGGACCTCGATAGGCTGCATCACAAACTTGATCACTCATATTGAAGAAGCTAGATTTCGCGGTGAGCTGCCTTCACGGCCTGCTTTACAGCGTCGCCTTCAATCTGCACTTGACCGTGTAGTGCACTTCCTCCTGGAGAGAGGCATGGACCTGTCTTCAGAAAAGACAGTAATACTGCCTTTTATGCGTCGCCATCTTTAGAGATTTCAACTACTATTGGTCATCATCAGGTATGCCGTGCACCACATCACCACTTTTTCGGCGTTACTCTCGACCTGAGTTTTTCATGTGTAGTGGAGATGCACTATCTAAACGTAATAGCTGTGAGTCTCATTAACGTTCTTCGTTACTTATGCGGTTCCCGGTGGGGCACGTCTCCTCAGGCAATGCTCAGCGTTCGCCGAACTCTTATAAGTCCGATGGTTGCTCATCACATTCCCCTGCTTCCCAACCTACCTCTATCCTAATCTATCCTAGCAAAGGGCGTCAAGCTCTGTCTTGGTCTTCATCGAGCGACGCCAAACGCTTTACCTATGGCAGAAGCACGGGAACCACCTGTATCAGCTGTGAGGACGCAAGAAACGTTCCGCCACTACGGGCGGTTGGCAACGCACCACCATCGTCCATCACATTTATCCAAGCTATCCAGACGCAATGTGGCCTTCTTCCGAAGCAGAAGCCACATGCATTACCGGACATCGCAACATGCGTCCTACAGCCTCCTGACCTAAGAAGTAATGTATCTGGACTCCCGGGAAAGAAGGATATACTAACGCATGTTCTTCGTTGGTTCAGTCCTGAGTTGCTAAACAGCTCCGCAGGCAGAATACATATTTTCACGGACGCCTCTTCGGCATCATCCGGCTCCTCATGTGCGTTTTTTTTTTATGCCATAGGCAAATATCGAAAGAGCTTGTGCTGTCTCACTTCACCTCTCCCTGGGCCCGCTGAACTTTATGGAGTCCTCTTGGCATTAAGTTTCATCAACTCAAAATCTGCAGTTGCTCGCTGGACCATCTATAGCGACTCAAAATGTGCGTTAGAGACCCTAGCTACCATGTTTACTACGGGATCTCTGGCGTCAGCAGCACAAGACGTCTTGCACACATACCATGCGGCTGTTTTAAAAGGTCGTGACATCATGAATCCCTAGCCACTGTGCCATTGCAGGCAACGAGTCTGTGGACGCTGCTCCATGCCGCGGGCTCCTCAACTCAGAGGCGTCGAAATGACGCCCATTTATTTCACCAAGGGCGACGCGGGGTGCTGAACGAGCCCGTTAGACCAGCTGAAAGCCGGCTCCTTCACAAGTTTACTGGGGATTTATATTGAAGTGTAACCAATTCGGGGCATCTCTTCCAAATCCGAAGAGATAAGCATACTCAAGGTCGCGGGCGGTCTTAACTACGTCGGAGATACCGCTCTACCGGATATCCCGTATCGTCACCTTATCAACCTGATATTTGCGTGATCGAGGAGAGCGGTATATCAAGTAATAACAGCGTACATGGTTATGCCTACCGCGGCGAACTGCCTGACATGAAAACGCGCTGCCCTTGGCGTGGCATGCATGGTTACACCAATATCGGACTAGAATAAGATAAGATTAGATTAGATTAGAATAGTCATGCTGCGGCCTGGAGATTCCGGAGTGTGATAATTATGGGGACGAGGCGCTGCTAAATTACCTCAAACCTCGTCAGCGGCCCTGCAAGGTCAGTATGCCTGTCCTCGGGTGTCCACGGCCGAGGAGCGAGCAAAGGGGGTCGGGTATCCAACACGTCCAAGACTGCCAACTGTAGGGTCTACTAACAATTCTAACACAACAATTCCCAAAAACAAGCCAGAGCCGAATTAGGTAAAAGGCTGGAGAAAACACAAACCTACGGTTGCTCCCATACTGACGACCCAACGAGAGGGCTCTGGAACACTGGGCGTAACCCGCACATTCTGCCAACACGAGGCCAGCGAAAACACTAGAATTTGGATAATATAACCGGGCGACTCCGCTTCACGAGGCTGATTGAGCTAACTGCCCCTCGAGGCAACAGCACAAGGCTGCTTCTGTCGTGAAAAGAGCGAACCCCCAAAACAATGGAAAAATAAAAACAGCGGTGACGCTAATCCATTGTGCAAAGTACGAGCACTGCTATGGAGACAAGAGCATGAAGCTCCTTCCAGCCTCCTGAAACGAAGAGCCAAATCACAAAGCCCAGCAGCGAAAATTGGGAAAGGCCCCACGTTGTGCGCCAAATTGTGGGAACCTTCGTTCACCACGACCGGAGTCCCAAATTCTACCTTATCAGCCGCGCATGGGAAGAACCACAAAGGAGGCTTACTCACAACAGACCTGTTTTATTCCGTGCCATGCTGCAGACCGCTTCCCCGAAAGAGCTGCGGGAAATCGCGCTCCCTGTTGCTCTTCTGCCTCCCCCTTAAGTATCTATGATACGATACATAGCTTTATATAATTCATCTTCATCTGAGCCCCATCAACAATCATTCTTATATTTGTATTCTGTATTGAATTGTGTTTTGTGCTTGTGTCTACACGGATCAATAAAAAGTTGGGTGAAACCAAACAATTTGAGCCTACGGCTCAGAGGTTTAAAGCGCGCGGCTGATAACCAAAACGACCAAAGTTCGATTCCTGGATTCTTTCAACGATGACGTCATTATTGCTACTTAATAATCTTATCAATGATGTGATACCGCTGATTACCTATGATAGCGTATCAATGATTAACTATCTTATCCACTGCCGTCACTGATATGAGGACTGAGCGGCTGTCGCCTTGTGTGACGTCATACGTCTTTGATGACGCCATTTCCTGATTGAGGACTTTTCCTGGCTGGAAAGTCAATCTAGTGACTACTGAGGTGTACTGTGTAGAGCAATGTGTTGTGCCTTGTTTTCCTGCTTTCTATCTTTTTCCATATCATAAGTCATCCCTAAGTAAGCACTGTACGTGGGTCAGACTAAAACGTCTCTTAGGATTAGGTTCACTAACCACCAACCGAATGTGACGAAAAACCCCAATCTTGCAGTTTCGTGCCACTTCAGTGAGGAGGGCCATTCAATTGAAGACGTTTAAGTTTTTCTTCTTGAATTAAACTTCACTACCAATCGATTCCGAAAAGAACGGGAATCATACCTTATCTACAAATTCCAGTCTGCCATAAACAAAGACCCTGGTATGCTGTCAACAATAAGAAGCTTAAAGGTCAGCTACGCCGATTTCCCGATGTGTTGAAACGATTGTGATATTCAGAACGAGCACATCCAACTGCCCCCGAAACTCACCTTCGTTTCTCAATTTTGTCTTCCTATTACGAATATTAATTCATCAAAGAAACCAAAACAAGCCATGGGCGCAGCCATTTTTGTGACGTAGATGGGATAAACCTGCTCCATCTACGTAGATAGAGAATCGTGCGTCTGATTGGATGAAAGCTGAGGCTTTCTCTGACTTCCCTGGCGTCTTCTCCCGTTTGCGAGGAAATCCAGTTATGGCCGCCAGCTACGATGAGCGTTTCGTCCCAGGTAATCCCGAGAACTATTGAACGATGGAAACAACAACCGCGAACTCACCTCAACATCATTTTCGGCGTGAAATTGTGATGATGTGCTCGAGAACTTCGCAGTTCAACCGTTCAGCTGCCATTCACGTCAACCCGTTTGCTGCTTTTACTACAAGTGCAGGAATGGGAGCGATTGAGCAACAACGTGAGACTTGGTGATCGTTTGATCATATACCTGCAGAGGACTGGTCTTCAAAGAAAAAAGGCCGTATTTTTGCCCATGCACATCGTGCGGTTGCCAGGCTTGTTACACGAGATACATATATTGTGCAGCATCATAGCGCGACTGCAATGAAAGACGTAGGAATGTATCGTGACCACTCGAACTGCGTTCGTTGAACCATTCGTCGGTTATATGAAAGCGCTTATTAGAGTTGCCCCGCACAAAAAGTGTTGGATGTAGTTTTGTAGTGTGTTGTTTATCTCGTAGAGCGCATCGCGGCATGTAGGTCGAGAGCCCTTATACGTATTTTTTGCATGTTTACTTCAGTGTGCACACAGGCCATATTTCATTCATAATAGTTTAGCAAATAAACACGTACGGGTCGATCTCATATTGCTTTTGAGTTAGGCATAGTGTCTTCAGATCAGGGTATGTGTATCCTGTTTGCTGGGCCCAACAGATGTTATTAAGGGTAGTGCAACATTTCCCACTTCTTGAACCATGCTAACATTGCCAGAATAAGGAACATTACACTGTGCTGTGTATTCCACACCCAGTTGTCTCGTGACGTAAACCCCTAATTATTATATTGGGTACTCCACATGTTCAACCAGTCAGCACTTCCCATATCCTATTTTTTTTAAACATGTGCTTAAAATTGCACAACTGCCACTCAAGTAACTTTGCCACCAAATTAGTCAGTGACAAAAGGTATATGTACTTTATCACAAATTTAATAACCTTGGTGGAAATGGTTGATGGTGTCCTCTGCCTTCATAGCAAAATACACAATACTCCAAATGTTTTCCTTGTCCACAAATGCCCTGTCAAAGCTGAAAGACTCTTATCAAAATGGGGAAGCGGGCTTGCTTGTCCAGAGAAACAAATATGAAACAGCAGTGCTCAATGTAAATAACTGCATGCTCAGCAACTAAGGCTGGTGATGCCAAAGACCTAATATTTCTAGGTTAGAAGGAACAAAGGAGAAAAGACCACTGCAGCGTATTAACGTTGTTTCAAAAGTATAACATCACAAAATTTGTGAGAGTGAGTTGGTGTATTTAGTTATGTTGGTCACCTCCTGCACCCATTTTTAATAAGATTCAAATGCGTTGCTACCAACCAGGACCTAAGCCTGACCTATGATCTCATAATAATAATAATAGTATCTATCTATGACCTATATGGACCTTCACCACTAGTTTGGTCTAGGTTTCACATGTGGCTTCTAGTGAAATTCGAAGCTGCTCTGTAGAGCTGACAGGAGACTTGCAGAGAAGAGAATTTTTTATTTATATTTTCCAAAGAACATGTAAAAAACAATGTGCTGTACCAACTGTATTCAAAGAAATACAAATATACTTTGTTTTAGCTATGTGCATATCAGCAGGTTACAGGTGACCGATGACAAACAATGGGCGTCAAGGGTGAGAACACAAGAACACTACCACTGCAGGCACTGTCCTGAAATTCTAAGTCACCATTTGTCAGAAAGCAATGACCACGCACAGCCTAAGGATCATATTGAGCTCCTTCCATTATTCTTTTTATTGACAGCATGTTGGCTGCCGTCCAGTCCATGAAAGTGACCCTTATCGTTGAAAGAACGATTCAACAGCAAGCGAGCTGATGATAGTGTCCATGATGGCGAGACCTGAAGAGGAGATACAAGAAGGGACAAACACGCTATGTTGAGGCATTGTGTATGTCCCTTCCTATCCCTCGTCTCAGGGTTTTTCGCTATGGACCTTCATGATGTTTCCTTCGGCAAACTTTACATATTTTTATGTAGAATTGTGAAGGTACAGCCAGGCGCTGTTAGCAAATCACACAGTACTTTTCTTGAATCAAGAATCCATAGAAGGTACACAGTCATCTTCAGCATTGCACACATCTATGGGACATATTAATTACTTTGGAATGTCACAGACATGTCATGGAGGCCGGCACATGATTAGTGGCGCTGAACAGACAACTATTTGTCATAGTTTAGGCATAAAAAGCAGTTTTGTCACCTGCATGTTGAGACAGATGTATCTCTACATACTTTGCCATGACACAAATATATGAAGCAACAAATGTACCCTCTACTTTATTATGGTTATTAGTCAACACTGCCAAGAATGTGGGAACACAGTCTTGTACCACCTACACTCTTCAAAATGACCTTCACACACGACACACTGTAGGTCAACGAGACTCCAGAATGATGTCCTCTCCCTCCCCATTAGCTGAAAACATTTTTCTACAACCTTGCATAAGGGGAAGTTAGTACAAGAAACGCACACATTCCTTTTTTGAGCAAATCAGTATTCAGAGCGTTACCATACTGTACTGTGATAGGCCTGCAGTGCATTACGTGGTACAGCACATACTGTAAAAAATTTCACCGTAGAACATGTCCCCCATTCTAATGATAGTCTTCTCTAGTTTTACAAACTGCCATTTCCAATAGTGCTTTATGGTATGACACAGTATTTTTAAATCTTTACTGTAGTTTACTGGTTATAGCAGAAAAAAGACACCACTGTTTCCGATCACAGGACGCAAGCCATAAGTGCTATACGGAAACAATACATGCTGCTCTCTAGCAGTTGTTCATGTTTGGACATGGTATGGTGCATGCAGGGTAAATTCCATGGTTAAAATATTCAAACGTGAACAACTGTTAGATTACATGATGTAGAATGCTCTATAGTACAGTAAAACCTCCAAAGTCGGACACACCCCTACCTCGGACAACTCCCCATGATTTCATTGCACGGGCAGGCTCCCATTGAAACTACATGGGGACGAAATTTTCTATGTTGGACACCACCCTATCTTGGAAGTAGGATAGGGTTTTCACTGCAAAGTCGGACAAAACCCTGGCCACATTACCTCAATATCGGCCCATCTTTGCACCAAAAAGACCCAAAATGAGCCAGTGGCCTTGACTTTTGCCCCTTTTTTCCCCTATACTGCTCTTGGCATTTTGTTGCTTTAGTTTTTAGAGTCCAAAAACAAGTGCTGTCAGACTACATTGTAATTCTTTATGTGAGCACTTGTCTTCAGTTTGTCTAGAGTCTTTGAACGAGCACTGCACCAAAGCTATGAGAAGTGGGCTGACGCTTCAGAGACAAGTCCTTGCTGCTCGAAAAGCTCCAGAGGTAATGCCATTGAGTAGAATCTGAACGGAATTGAATATACTAAAATCAGTAATAATTATCAGTGAAGAGTGGGTAGAGGTACCACTACCAGGCACCACCACCAGGTACCACTAAGGACCTTAAATTGAAGAAGGGGGACATTTCTCACAGCTGTGATCTCTTCCATTTTTTGTTGCCGTCATATTCTGTAACTCTGACACCTCTATAGGTAGGAGACGCTTCGGCTGCACTGCGGGTGTCCAACATAGGAAGGTTTCACTTGTATTTATGTTCTGTGTCATGTGACCACAAACAATATATGCTTTTGCTCATGCTGCACAGCACAGGCGGATTGAGCTGCATTTGAGGATACTAATAACATGAAACCAGAGGCGCGGAGGAAAAGGCATGACTTTACGGTCTCTGTGTCAGTTGTTTCATGTTGTAATTGCGTACCACCTGGCCTGTACTTGAGAATAGGTTTGATGCATTGTACACACACCATAGACATGCAGTATGTGGTGTGTTGTGATAGTAATGCCACTGCCAATTGAAGAATAATGCTCCAGGTGGATTGTTTCGGTACAATCTTGAACTATGCATACCAAGGGGTAGGGTATCTGCGTGACAGGTTTACCTGGAAGTAAGAATGTAAATGTTAGCTAAAGTCATTGAATAATTAACATTATCAATATACTGCTGCAGATGATACAAACAATAGCAGGAATGTCTCTGTACTCACAATATTAGTACAGCAGCTACAGAAAGGCATAAAACAAGTTTTTGTATACATGATACCACTTGAATGCAACACAAGCTTCTGCTGCACTGCCAGACCACCACGGCAGACAGATTTACCTTACTTCACCTGAGAAAAAGTATGTACCGTTGCACACATGATGCTGTTTGAATGTCTAGAAAAACATAATTTATGACATTTAGGTTGCTCTAAGCTAGCGAGCAACAGCAAGGGTATACAAACACAAGAAATCGAGCACAAGTGATGGAATGCACTTGATTAATCAGAAAATGAAATGTCTCAGTACCATGTGTCACTGTTCCGTCAACAAAAACAGATGAACTTTGAAGGGGCGTCTGGTTGGCACTGGTGACAGCCTTCAGCTTGAAACCCAGACGGTGATAGTTGAGACGTGGAGTGCAAGCTTTTCGGTGGTGCCAGAACGCCTGTGAAATCATTTAACAAATAAGGCAATTCCAAATCTGTACTGAGAATACACCCGCTGGGGCGTAATCTCTAAAGGATGAAGCAGTAACTGACAGATAGCGTATCTTTCTCTTCTACGTGATGCAATTTGCACCGCATGACTGACTTAGCATTACGCGTCTTACCTTTATCGGCTGCCTAGTCCTGCCCCTGCAATCTCCTGCTGCAGATAAGGTTAGCACAGCATCCCGGACGAGACATCTTCGGCTTCTTGTGAAACAAGTTGCGCATTGCTTCCGTAACATTCGTATGAGCCAGATAAACAGATTAAACCGCTGCTTTCGAAGGTGGCACCCAGTCGGAGTTGTAACCGATTGTTGCAGTCAATAGATTTCTCTTTGGCCTTTCGGAAAATTGTGGTTTGAAACATTGGAACTGCATGCTGAAGTGTTCTTGCAGACGGGAGCAAAACGCTCACGCATTCTCGTCACGCAGCACAGAACACGAATCACACCAGGAAGTCTGTACTGGCCTAGCAAATGCTTTGCAGTCGAAGGAAGCAAAACTCACGTTCCTCGTGGGTTTAGTGAAGTCCAGAAATATACTGGCTCCCTAATAACTAACTGTTTATCACTTCCCCAATGTGAATCTGCGAAGCAGACGGCTCGGCAGAAGAAACTGGCCGGCTTGGCGGAAGAAACCAAGCCAAAAGTCATGCCAAGCCGGAGCGCGGGCAGACCACGAATGTGTCGTCGACACAGGGTTTGCGGGCCACAAGACGGGATGTCAGTGAAACTAAAAATTCACTTTTTCGGAAAACCGCGAGGAGTTTGGGATAACTATTTTGCATACTTAATCAGTGTTCCCTTATGAACACATCGTGTGAGTACTATTCCATTCTGTAACACTCGAAAATCGGCGTAGCTGAGCTTTAAAGGGACCGAAAAGTGAATATAAACCTATCGAAACTTTATGTTCAGCGAAAAGCTTGAACCTTCAAAAGTTCAAATATGAAAGAACTCCGCTGAAATCGCTGTAGTTTTTCTGTGATCGAATTTTCCACGATTACATGTCCAGGGACCTAGTAGGAAACCGAGCAGTCTGTCAACAATGGCATGACCCCGCGCCATCTGTCGAGGACGCATGTTATACGCGCACTTCCGGGCGCTAATCCGGCGAAAACGAAAATGGCAGTGGGCATTTGTGACCGCTTTCTATGTCGAGAATGTCGAGCCTCTTGGAATAAGTGCGCTGGAATTCCGCATTCGAGAACTGTCAGTCACACAGAACTGTTGTTCGTGCGTTAGCGTGGTGGAAAGTGTGTTCTTCGCAGCAGAAGATTCCTCGTCCATAGATTAATCGGAGTCACATTCGTCCTCAGGAGTAGCTCACCGTGCCGTGAACATGGACTGCTTTGTGAAATTTCCATGTATCAGGGAGAAGCACTTATGTAAGCCGAAACAAGCGCTGTTTTTTCGTCGTGCAGGTGTTCATGTGTGAAATGCAAACCGACGGATACTACGGTGGATACTACGGTTTTTGCTGCCGAGAGGTAGAGAATGCGTGTGAAAAGCAGACAGACGATTGCATCAGAACTAACGAATATTTCGAAATACTGTGCCTTGACACCGAAGTACTGCCAGTGTCTTTTACATACATCCGAGAAACCGAAGAGGATGGCAACGTACACGGCAGCGCCATGTGGTCTTTACGCGCTACTTGAAAGGCAAACTGGACGGAAAACCCTTATTTCTGCAGGAATTTCAGTTTTACCACCCGTTGGTGATTCACAAGGATATGGGGTGCTCCGTGAAAATACAATAGAACATCTCGATCTGCGTCATGCATGCTATTAGGGATGCTTTCCCATCAGTGCGCTGACCTGTAGAAATGTTGTCAGCACATTTTCATTTCTTGTTTGCTGTAAGTTTTTCTCACTGCTTTTTCTTTGCTGTCACAGCACATTATAATTACTAGTTTGTACCTGGAGGGTTAAGTAACCTGTGGGCATAGATGTATTTGTAGGTTATAGTCATGTCTCACTTGTATATGTGAGGACTAAGTAAGACAATTTTCATCAGTGTCATTCAGCTGAATTGTGTTCATAACCTTTTAGTATACTTCTTAGTGACCACGTTTCCAAATGTCAACTAATAATTGAACCAAGATTGCGATTTAACACGTAATTAACTCTGCTTTGCTAAACAGAGTACTTGTAACTGATTCATTATCACGTCGCCAACTAACATTTGTAAAGAAGGACTTGAGGGCTGACTTCAACTATTATTAACCCTTGATCTGGGTTCAAAGTTAACAATGCACCATTGGTGTGCATAGTACTCCAAAATGGCTAAATAATTTATTGCATAAGTTCTCTGTTACTGTAATTGAGATGTACTTTTGTAAAGTACTTTTGACAGCCCTGCAAATTGAAACTGGCTTCAGCGTACACTACAAATGCATCGTAACATTTAATTGAAATATAATATAAGAGCAGAAGCAACGTTTTGTCCCAATTCAAACTATATCTTTCTTTTTTATTGTCCAGGGATTTAGGATATAGAGTAGGACTTCCTGCCCTGTGATGTTTTGACGTACTTGAACGTACAGTTGTAAAACCTACAACAAAATAAACAAGAGAAGTATAAACAGTTTTGTCTTTCCCTTTTGAATTTAACAAGCTAGTTATATTTTACCATTTGTTCACTTTTGTATTCTCTATTGGTGAAAAGATTACAGGAAAAATGATGCTGCAGATCAAACAATGACCTGTCATCTTGATGAAGATCAGAACATTTCTTCAGGCATGCTAAGTGAGACAAAAGAAATGTACAATGAAGGTTGTACAAAAACAGCAAATCTCCGTCGACTAGAACTTTATATTTGTGGATGTTACCACATCGTGTAGTTTCCACCCAAAACTAGGACTAGGCAAGGTTGTTTGGAAGGTTGTTGGGATGTTGATGTGCTATACCGTTAGAGCACATCAATATAGATGAGGGGCAAACACAGTAGACAGCATAATGGCTGCAAACTCAAGTGAAGATTTATTCAACAGAATAAGAAACCGAAAGCATGAGCAGAGAAAGGCAGTGCCCATGCAGTGTATGGTGAACCATATTCATTTCTGAGAAGGTAGGATCGGAAGAGCAATAAAGAGAAATGACAGCTGCGTCCGAGATAGGGGAACTCTGCAAATTTTGGGACCAATATGATGTGGTAACCTTGCATGGCTCACTGCAGCTCTGACACACATTGAACAATTCCAGTAGTTGCGGCTTCAAAGACAATGAACGTTTGCTGTTGCACTGGGTATTCAAGTGTAGAGGATGCATCTCTAGAAAATTAATTAGTGTTCCTTAGTCATAAAGTCATAACTCTATCTCAACAGGAACTATTCTCGTACCCTTCAAACATGCTAGTAGTTCTCATCGGTTTCTTCTCCTCTTGTTGACGTCATACTAATGTTCTGCACCTGTCCAAAGACTAAAAAAAAAAAGTCACAAAGTCTGCAACACGTAACAAATCTAGTGCTTCCATCTGTGGACTTTGCATACCTGGTTTCAGTTATTTCTGTCATGTCAACTTGAGTGCCTGGATCACACATACGAAGCAGTCTTGCGCCACTTCAACACTGGAAGGCCCCTAAAATTGAATTTGTTGATGTTGACAAAGTTGAGTACGGGACAAGAAGGATAACATAAGTTAAATGGAATACGTCGTCGCTATATTATAACTTATACGTGTGTGACGCCTGTACATACCTAAGACGTTGTGTTGAACTCGTCACCTCGGTGAAGCAAAATCACTGGGTACTGAGCATCAGTGTGCTTCGGACGTCTTCGCAATTCGCCTTCTACGGCATCTTCGTAGTCATCGGCAGCAAAATGAGCTCAGCACATACCACACGACTGCTACATCTAATAACCGAGTGCTTTGAACCACATTCGTTTTCGCGCACTCTCCTGTTGAATCTTGTGGTAGAAACGCCTGCCGTCGATGGTGAACGAACATGATTTTTGCTTCCCCGAACACCAAAACCACACCACTCATATGTAGGACTCTCGAATAGTTGACACAACAACCACGAACATGTCATTCACTTCTCTTCGCGCGACCAACACGACCGCCCACGACGTAAACAATAAACGCGATAACACAGACGACCTTGCAGATGGCGCGGCGGATCGTAGCTCGTAGAGGCGAAGTAGCTGAATGCTTTATTAACGTAAAAGCTATGGAAGTGAGCGTCATTTTTAAAATAGTGTTTAGCTGTAAGATAATGTGCGCCAGCTTCGTTCTCTACAAAATTAGCTCACACGTGGTAAGGGTTGACCAATCCTGGGAGCCCTGGACCTGAAACCCAAGTTGCTCTTTTTCGCCGTTCGCTGGCAGCACCGTCCATGTTCCGGCAATCTTCAAAATATTTATACGTAAAAAATATGCCGAATTGAGAAGTAATGCTTTCTGTGTCTTACCAAACAACGATGTTGTGCACGACAGTGGTAAAAAATATGGGGGTTATTTTTCACTTTTCGGTCCCTTTAAGGTGTATTATGCTGCCTTGGCGTTCCAAGAATGGCTGAAACACGGCAAGTGCTAGCTGAAGCTGGAGAACTCTCGGAGGAGGTCATCCGTGAGCGGGAAACGGCTCGACACTTCCTACGTTTGCATGCGAACGTTCCCCGTCACCCACTCCTGAGGAAAACTCGATACCGTACTGAAAGTGATTTCCATCGCGTGGCGCAGAGGACACGCAACGCTCTCACCGGCTTCACACCTAAAACTGTCACACCGCTGGACGCCCCCTGGTTTCTGCCTCTGCCATCCACCTTCTCACATCTTGCTGACCTCCAGGTCCGCACAGCTCAGATTCCCCCTCAAGTCCTTCGAATCCGTTTGTATGCTCTCCTAGACGCGTAGTTTTCCACCTCTACCGCCGCTTACACCGATGGCGCATCTCGAAATGGCAAGTCCGCGTCAGCATTTCTCCGACGAAGGCGTAGTTTAAGGACGTCGCCTTTGGCATTGTTGCCCACAGTTGCGGAACTCTACGCCATACTTTTCTTTTTGCAGCACGTCGTTCCACTCCCCCCCCTCGGAATCGGGTGGTCCTTACTGACTCAGCATCAGAGCTGCAAGCAATTGAAAATCCTGGTATCCGACGATGCTCCGCACCGTTGGTTATGGATGCGTTAACCGTTTCCAAACTTGTCTACGAAGATGGACATAGGCTCGCTCTCCAGTGGGGAGAAAAAAAAGAGGGAACTGGTGTACCGAAGAGGGGAGCAAAGAAATGGGGGGGGGGGGTGACGTTTCGAGCGAAAACACTTCTTCAGATTAGAGGGACAGAATGTGGCGGATGTCGGGAAACATGTTGTATATATCGCCCAGCCCACTAGGGGGCTAACACGAGATCCGTGTAAGAGGGCGTCGTGCTACAATACGTGCCGATAAACGCGAATCCTAAAATGAGTTTTTCATTAAGGCCTCCGGAATGAGTCGAGTTGACGTGGTAGATGAGGCGGCTTTCTTCCCGTTTACGTGAATTAGAATTGTTGAAACTCATCCAGGAGGTCTTAGTAGAAAGACTCATTTTAGGATTCTATGAAAGATGAAGGACACTGAAAAGGTTAGCCAGACGTAGGACTCGAACCCACATCTTCTGGGATACCGACCCAGGGCTCTACCAATTTAGCTAAGCTAACACGCCTTCTCAGCGACTTCCAAGGGTGCGTCATCTGAAGGGACAAACCAGCACTCTCTCTCACTCATCATCCTTTCACTCTTACATTTTTGCTCACTCATACACACATTCATACGATGGGATCGACGCAAGCGGCAACTGATGAACATGAGAGAACTGATGTTCTGAGGCTAGTACAACACAGAAAAGACAAACACATACAGAGTTTTGAATGTGTTTGTCCTTCCTGTGTTGTTCCAGCCTCAGAACATCAGTTCTGTCTTGATAGGATTCTAGATTGTCGGCACGTGTTGTAACATGCCACCCTCTTACACGGATCTCGTGTTAGCCCCATAGCGGGCTGGGCGAAATATACAACGTTTCCCGACATCCCCCACATTCCGTCCTTATATTCTGAAGAAGAGCTTTCGCTCGAAACGTCAACCCCCCATTTCCTTGCTTCCCTCTTCGGTACAGCAGTTTCCCCCTTTTCCCCCTGTGTACGTGTACCTGGCAGCCCTTTTGGATTTTCGCTTTCCAATGGGTTCCCGCCCATTGCGGTGTCGAAGGCAATGAACTGGCGCACAGCGCCGCCGAAGCAGCTCTCTCGTCTCGGACACGGACGGGGATTGCACTGCTGAGAGGCGATCGGCGGTCCACACTTTGAAGCCTTGTGACTCCTCTGTCTACCCGCCAACGGACCGCCGACATACTACCCCCGCCATGCTGAGCAGTGTTGACCTAGCGTTCGCTTTCCGCATGCCAGCACATATCTCTCGTTAAGACGCCGCATTAGTTCATCGAATGCGCCTCGACGTGGCCTTCACAGCACAGTGGCGCTACCGCAGGGGACAAGTTAACTATCCCCACTGCAGTCACTCCGGTGCTGTTGAAGATCTCGAGCACATTCTTCTCCATCGACACACTACCAGCCTTCCCGCTCCGTACTCTCCGCCTCCCTCAACGAGCTAGACTCCCATCCCCTCTCCCTCACAAAATTGCTTGACCCCTGGCCGCATCCAGCTCACCAACGCTCTGCCCTCAAGGCTCTCTTCGCGTTTATGGACGCCACAGGACTTCCATCCTCATTGTAACGGGACCCATTCCTTCATTCCGCGCTTCACCTCCAGCAATGGGGTAGAGTATCGCCCCCGGCGGTGAAACTCCCCACCCATCCTCCTGAAATAAAGTTGTTGTTGTTTGGTGTGTTTTTTCTTTTCGTATCTTGTTCCTTTTGCATTATGAACGGAATCTTTGATATCGCGAAGAGATACGCACTGGAGTGCCCCTTTAATTAATTGAGGGCGCGTACCACAGGTAGATCAAATATCAGGAATATCTCAGGTTTGCTTGCATAAGGTCAGTGAGTCAAAATGTAACATAGAGAGATGAAACGTGTTAGCAACAACAGCTTCTTAGAATTCCAACATTTTGCCTCCGGTTAAGAAGGAAACACATCTCTCATTATAACAAATGGACCACCGGAAGCGTTCGCGCGCTAAGAAACAAATAAAATAAATAATGACGCGCTAACATGGAACGAACCTGCGAGTGGAATAAATACGTGTAATACAGGTGCGTGAGGGACGATCTCCACATTGTGCTCAACAACTTTATGAGCGATTAAGTAGGGCTATACAAGGAAGAACTGCTTCTCAGTATGCACGTGCTTCCGCATCACACGTCACACTGTAATTTGACATTTGAGATTATTGTTTCATTACAGCATTTTGACCACTTTGTGGAAAAAGTTCCCGTTAAAAGAACAATCCGGCTAGATGATGGCCGTATCTTCATTTTCAATGCAACGCATAAACCGCACGACGCTGCAAGTTGAACTGCGCAGGTAATACGCCCAGAAGAAAAAATGAATCCCACGTTCGTAGAGGAGTTGCTCATCTTCTTCGCGTGCCTGTGGCTCCGTAAGTAAAATTGCCATTGTTCCTATTCATGCGGAATGATCACGTGGCCATTTAGTTTAAGCCGGCCACATCCTGTGTGCGAAATCCGTTGCCTACCAAACTATACCGGGTTTTTCACGAAATTCCCCCGGATGAATATTTCGCGAACAGGTGGCGGCATCGAATATTTTTTTTCCGTAAAGATCCTTGGAACATCGGCCATCAACTGAGTAGTGATCGGCTCATTTGCATACGCTCACTAATTAAATAAATATCCCAACTTTTAAATTTTACTTCGCACGCTTACGGGATTTCTGTTGTGCGCATCGGAAGTTTCAGCGAAAAATATTACGAGAAAAAAAAACCGCGCCGGCACTTAGCGATTTTTCTGAGTAATTAATCGGTTTCGGTTTACATACTTCTTGCGCGGAGCAGTGCACCAATGTGCTCTTTGGATCAGCTCTCCGGCTGCCAATTTCGTGCTCATCCGCCTGTTTCACGTACCGATGCGTATAACAGAGATTTCGTATGCTAGCTAAAAAAAAAAATTAGTATGTTTATTTAGTATATTAGTGAGCGTATCCAAGTAAGCCGCACGCTACCCAGATCACGGCCGAGGTCCCAAATATCTTTACCAAAAAAAAATTTCTTCGATGGCGCCACCTGTTCACGAGTTATTTGGCCCGGGGATTTTCTTGAAACACCCTGTACAAAGGATGCAGTCATCTCAACATACCCTGTTATGCACGTGGTGACGAGCCATATCGTAAATCGCAATACGCTGAGCTGCCATTTCTCGCTGGCTTGTTGTTGGCACGCGGATGGGAAATGCCCCGGCTCTAGCCTCGCCGACAGCCGCGTACTATGCTGGGTGTTGGACGGCACGGCGCTTTCTGGAAAATCCACAATATCTGGAAGCTCAAGCAGCCTACAAACGTGATCTTCAAGTCGAACGATAGAAAATTTACACCTCCGTCACATAATGAAATTTTACTCGACTACATCAATCTGTGCCCGTGCTATCGTTCGAAATCTCAGCGCCCTCGCAATCCAACCAGCAAGCTGTCTAACTTCTACTTGCAAGAAAAAGTACACCTCTCGTCAACCTTAATAATAACATTGAAAAAAATCTGGTTTCGTTTCCAACCGCGATTACAACAACCCTTGATGCCATGAGGAAATCTTAATTGAACGATATTCTTGCGTTAGTTTAACACAAGGATTTTGTTGACTTAAGTACCCCCCAGGGGTGGCTGCTATTGGCGCTCGGAAATGAGACTGACTTTATTCGAGTGTCACTATTAAGGTTGACGGAAGCTGTACCTAAGTAAAGAACAGGTGTATATCCATCACGCGCAGTGTGTACCAGAACATGTGTTGAAAAACCGGAAAGAGCGGAGAGACCGGATCAGAGTCTAGGGCTGACATTACGACGGCACGACTATATTGGACGGTATGGTCATCGTGCGGTGACGCATCAGTTTAACCATCGTATTATAAGAACAACTAAACATTGATTCACACGCAGATCACACTGAAAATCGGGTTACGAGCGGGTGAGTTCACTCGGTTCTTTCGTTCACAGGGATGGGAGACGGCGCTGGTTGCCCGAATGTGCTCGCGAAGCTTGCCACGAAGTGGTTGGGATTGGTGTCGTTACCGGCACAGTCGTCTCCCCGAGTGAGCGAGTGAACCCCTTTGCCCGCCGCTAGGGTGTGGCGCAAAGGAGAAAATTCACAGCTCCCGCGTTCAGTGAACTCTTGTCTGAACCTGGACACGGCGGATACTCATGCACACGACAGCAACTATTCACACGTCCTTTCTCACAGAACGCAAAAAAATAAATAAATAATAATAATAAATAAATATTGACATCATATTGCTCTGAATAAGCCCCTTGTTACGCAAGGTGAAGTAGGTATGATCCCGACCCAAGCAGCACAATGTACTGAAAGCCGAGTGCAATAGGGGTGGACGGGTAGGTGGTAGGCCTTGAACAGACTCGTGGCACTTAAGAACATTGGTAAGACACATACGGTCCATCCCTATTGCACTCGACTTTCAGTACATTGTGCTGCTTGGGAGGCCACCTATCGCGCCACGTCACACCAATGCATCACGTGGTTGGAAAAGGGTGGGCCGTTGGCAAAACAACTCCACGGGTGTGTTGCTGGCGTGTAACTTCGTCGTTTTCGCCTTTCGTCACGTGAGAGCGGGGTAGTATTTCTTCCCCGAACATATTAATGCGTAAGCACTAGGAAAGAGTCAAAATGAAAAAAAAGCTCTGTGTATGTGTCCGTGTATGAGGGGGAATATGTGTATCAAAGGGTACAGCCTCTCCGAGGCTGAGGTATAAGTGGTTGTGTAAAGGGAATATAAGAGGGTAAATGTAAATGGAGGAAATTACTTGGCATTGAAGTACTCGAAGATAATTAAGAGCAGTCGGCCTCAGTGGGCCTCGGTCGACCGTTGTCGGCCTCACAGAGGCGGGAAGCGTCACGAGTGACTCCCTGGGGCAATGTGCGTCCTGGGCCGACTTCTAAGGGAACTGTGCCAAGCTATGTCTGAAAAGCGTCTGAGGAAAATCCAGGAAAAACCCCAGGCAGCACCGCCGATACCGGGATTCAAACCCGGGTACCTCCCAGACCCAACTTGACATAGCCAGCACGCTGACCACTGAACCACGGGGGCTGGTCGGGTTACCGGAGGTAACAACACTGGTCGCAGTACAGGTATGGTGAATTAGAAAGACTGGTTTATTTACCAGGTTACCAGAGGTAAATATACTGGTATATTCTAGTTCACCATATCTGTACAGCCTTGAGCACTGTTCTCTTCTTCTAACCTTGATCATCTTTTCTTTCCCTTTTTTTCGGCTGGTCAGTACGTACACCTTCGTCTAAGGTGCCACCGTGAGAGAGATGCGAGAATTGTGAGAATACCGTGCTGCTCGCTGCACGAGCAGGTACGCCAGTCGATCCCCTGCGTGATTGGCACGAAACCGGTGGTTGGGCGCTCTGAACTTATCAAGGCAACTGCCGTGTGTGCTCAGAGCATTGTGTGCCAGAATATTACGAGGTCGTTTACCTGTCGGCCAATTCGGACTCGAAAAGTCGCTGGAAAGGGATGCGGCACCTTCCTTGTCGGCTTGTTCGACGACGACAAAGAAGATAGCAAAAAGACACCAAAGTTGCGGGTACGTGCCCGCACTATAGCTCGCCGCCCCCGCACTAACTAGTTCCACACAATATTAACATGGGAATGGAAAATGTTGGGCTGTGGAGTCCGCTGTTGTATGTAAAACTACGCAGTTTCTCAGAGAAGTTGGTTGCGAAATTATATGAATTTCAAGAGACCTCAGCTTGGACACAAAAGGAGAAACAACTGTCACAGCAGCTGAAATCAGCCACAACTTGAATGCTGCTGTTTTGGGAAACTCTTTGTTGACTTCTGTGTTATCCGCATGCCACAAAACACCTCTCGTCAAGATGCTGCATTAATTCGCCGAATGCGACTCGATGTGGCCTTTACAGCTCAGTGGTGTTACCGCTTGAGACAAGTTGACTCTCCCACCTGCTGCCACTGTGGTGCTCTGTGCCCGCTGTGGTGCTCACTGCGGTGCTCTGATCTGATCTTCTTCATTTCCTCCGCTGTCAACCTTCCCGAACCGCACTCTCCGAGTCTCTTCGTCAGCTGGACTCTCGCCCCTTCTCTCTCTCGAAATTGCTTGGTCCCTGGACCAATCCAGCCCAGCAACGATCAGCGCTCAAAGCTCTTTTGACATAGCTCTGGACACCATCGGACTTCGATCGTTATTGTGAAGGGGCTCAGTATTTCATTCCCCACGTCCCCACTCTGCTTCTCAAAATAGTTGCTGTTGTTGATCACGCTCAGCCTTTCCCCAAACGTGGAATTGCCTGATATACCACTTACATGGCAGGATTATTATTGTTCCTTTTTAAAACCCGGGCTGCCTCGGTGTGCGCTGTGTAATATTTAATGTAAGGTTATCACGCGCCACAAACTCTGATTGTGTTTCTAGTCCACGGAGTTGACTACAGCCACCGGCAGGACTTCAAAGGGTGCTCTAGTACCCTGACCAGCAAGGGGTGACAGTCAACGTGATGATCATCTACAGGCATAATGAGGTTAAGCCCTTAATCAAAAAGACACCCCTCTCTGAATCATCGCTTTGACGCGTGGTACATTAAAAAACGTAATAACCCGCTAGTGCACACCCTCTTAACATACATATGCGGTCCAGCGTGTGTATGTTGGTTGCCAACATATTTCACATGTGTATAGCTTATATGTGTAGATGCATTTTGGACGCTTCTTTGGGAATGTTAGCCTTAATAGGTAGAAATGTTGTCTCTGTTTCTACTGAGGCCCCAGGAAAAAGATACATGCACCAGCACTGGTGAAGCGTCAATGTTTGGATTGCGATGTTGCTTCACACAGTCATGAGCATCAAGGTCTTCATGAAAAATGCTTACATGAAGACATTGAAGTAGCTTTGGCTCCATAACGGCGGTTTGTAATATTTCAAGCCAGCAGTGGATGCTAAGCAATGAACCATTTCCATGTACAAGTCGCTCCTGGCGGCGAGAGACGACATGATGAGAAGCCGACGAAGCCATGATGACAAGTTAATATTACGTGGCGCAGCTGGCATTTTATAAGGATATAGCAGGATAACATTTGTTTTGAAAGGCATAGCCTTCTCCAGAGGAAGCACATAACACGTGAAACACACACAAAAAACACATACGAAAACTAACACGCCATAACACGCCATATTTTGTGGGAACTTTAGTTCGCCACGACCGGAGCCCCAAACTCGCCCGCATCAGCCGCGCATGAGAAGAACCACAAAGGAGGCTTACTCACAACATACTTCGTTTATTCCGTGCCATGCTGCGGACCGCTTCCCCGAAAGAGCTGCGGGAAATAAAGCTCCCTGTTGCCCTTCTGTCTCTCCTTTAAATGCCTAGCGTGACAGAACAGCCAGCGGCCCCTGCACAGGGGCTACGACGTCGTGGTAACTACGAGCGCCCACACGTCTCACCTTCCTCAAGTTCGTCACACAATAGTTCAGTGGTCCTCGTCAGAGGGAAACTCCACAAGCAAAACTCTTCCTCAAAAATCAAAGGCGGGGCACCGGGCGGTTCCAGCGGCTGGCCGAACGTGTCGCACAGGAGTTCGCGGAGCGCGTCTAGCCGCATGCGACGAAGAACGTTTACAGCAGCCTCCGGGATGATGGTGCTGGAGGACGGCATCGAAGGCCGTGTTGACTGCAGGTTTTCCTGCCGGAAGTGGAAGATGTAACAAACCATCTCCATGAAAGCGTCGCAACCCGTTTAATCTTTCCCAGACACCTCGCATAGTTCAAATGGCTAAACAACCTGGAGTACATTTTACCGTGTGCACAGGAAACTGGTGTTTGTTTCCCCAACACCCAACTGCAAGTTATCAGTTAAGGGCAAATGAGGTGCCGAAAACCAAACATCCTAGGTAAGAGACTGGTTGTACTCGTTCACTGAGCCCTTCTGTTGTCCACTTTGCAGAGTTGTCAGTGTTTCAGTGACTCATTCACTGTATCTCTTGTGGTTAGCTTGTGTAGCCTCTTGCTTCTGCTCAGCGTCTCATGAACAATCACCGCACACAGAGATTGAGCACAGCTCCAGTAAGCTCCTGTACTTAGCATAATGTGAAAAGTAGCATTATTTAAATGCCTAAAACATACAGAACCAGCCTGCGCAGTAAAGGAAAAATGCAATTTCGTACTTGAGTAGTTTTCCCACATGCATTCCTCTTCCAGGGCCGGTGCTAGGGGTGCGCGGGGCCTGAGGCAAAGGCACATCACACGGCCTGTTTCACACCAGCAGTAATGAAGAGACATGAAATGAGAAGATTTTCGCAGTGGGAGATTTTAGCAGTACAGGAAATGGCAGCAGGAGAGAAGGGTGCGAAATCCTCGGTATAGCTTGCAGGGTTCGTGGATTTTTCTTAAAAGTGGGACTTTTTCTCATCACATGACGGAATGGCACATAACTAGGGTTCCGCATTTTCGGTTTTAATCGAAACACACCGAAGAACATACGCCGGGTAAATTCTGCCTCATTCGGTTTTAATCGAAAAACAGGTTCCGGGACATGACAGAGATACATTGCTGCACCTGCCCAGCAAGCTGTTGATGCAGATCCGAAAACCATACCGAAATCCGATGATTGTGAAAAATGTCCGTTTACAATCAATCCGTTTACATTGTCGTTAGCCGTAAAACGCCACCGCAGCGAACAACGCCGTGTTGATTGACCGTCGTGCGGAAATTACATTGTGATTTCTATTCGCCGATAGCTGTCGGGTAAACCAGGTACACGCCAGGAAAAACATCGAAAAACATACGCCGATTCCGCCCAAAAATAAAAACCTAAAACGCTGAATCCTACACGTAACACATTCCTCTCTCATTTCTGTTTCAGTCTAACATCCCGCGTGCGATTAAGTGCATACTTTATATTAAAAAAAAAAAGTAATCCCTGGTTGAGGGCTTCGTGCGCGGGGCCGAAGGCGGTCGCCTTACTCGCCTTACCCTATCGCCGGCCCTGGTGTAGACACAACATGCGGCACGCAGATAAGGTAAAAGTGATGTTCTGATATATCGAAGATATATCTGAGAGCAGCCTTGGAAAGACTGCACCATCGTCCTCTATACTTAGTGAAGCTCCTCGGAGAAAGGGCCGAGGAGTCTTAGACAGCGTACGACAGCTGCTTTAATGACGATTCTTGTGGACATTGCAGCGCCTCTAACTTCTCAGTCTTAGTGTTTATTTTCTTGTTTTTTTATCTTCAAGTGCACGTTCCTGTCTTTTTGTAGGAGCCACTATCTCCATATTTTTCTTTTTATTCCAACTCCTCCAGCTTAGATACATGACCGAGAAACAGCAGTGAACACAATGACAGGACGTCCTTCAGAGGTTCTCAAGAAGAGGAGGTACATCCACTATCCTCTCCAGCTGTTCGAGTGTTTCAGTCCCTGTAAGTGTGGAGGCAAGACAATGGTTTAGTAGTCCCTGCTAGCTTGAAATATTGTAAATCACCTTCATGGAGCCAAAGCTGCCCTCCAATGTCTCGATGTGCACATCTTGTATGACCTTGATTCTCATGAATATGTCACGCAACGCCATGATCCAAATATCCGGGATAATATCGCGAGCCACTTTACCAGGACCAATTTCCCATTATCATTGCTTGTCCATGCTCACCAGTAGAGGTGCTAGAGGTCTACAATGCTGTGGCGCCATTTTTGTAGCACCTAATGTTGCTTCACCAGTACTGCTGTATGTATCTTTTTCTTTAGGCCTGGCAAGGAGAAGCAGCGTAGTATAATTATAATCGTTAAGGCTAGCATCGCTAAAAAATGTGCAAAAGACAGCTGCACAGTTAGGCCAGAAATGTAATCAATAATGTTAACAGCAAAGCTTGCCCCCAAATGTACAACTTCGAATAGGAAATATGTGGTCGAACAACATATACACAAGTTTGACCGGACATATGTGTTACGATGATGTGCACTACAATGGAAATGTAGCTTATTATCGCTTGCAGTGTGCTGACGTCAAGGCGGTGATTCACACATGAATGAGCCTGATTGCGCCTATCGGTGATGAGCACGCTGACTGTCATCCCTTGCAGGTCAAGGTACTCGAGAACACTTTGAATTTCGGCCTGCTGGTTGCTGGAGTCAACTTCAGTGGACTAGAACACAATGGAATTTGTGGCATGTGATAACCCTACATAACAACTTGAACACACAGAAATCACAGACACAGCCCGGATTTTATAGACAATAATGCAGCCATGGAAGTAGGACACGGGATTGTTCCAGATTTGGGAGAAGGCTGAGCGTGATCATTCAGAAGTGAATTCAGACACAGAGCGTCTCAAAACAGGAACCCTCAATTTCTTGCTGATTTCCGTTGCTGTGACTCCTTCGTATTCTCTGTGCCCAGGATCAAGCTTCTTCAAACTCACGTAATTTTGCAACCAACTTCTCTGAGAAACTGCGTAGTTTTACATATAACCGCGGACCATGGGGCTTAGCAGCCACACATTTGTCGCTCATATTGTGTGCAAGCCATAGTGCAAGTTCGCGCGGACACTTACCCGCAACTTCGATCCCTCGGTACTATCCTCTTTGTCGTCGTCGAAGGAGGCAGGTGCCGCATCCCCTTTCGAGTCCAATCAGCCGACAAGTGAACTATCTCGTAACATTCAGATGCCAAATGCTTCGAGCACACACGACTGTTGCCTTGGTAAGATCAGAGCACTCGACCACTGGTTTCGTGTCCCCCAATCACGCACAAAATAATCAACTGGTAACGAATCACCTTAGTTGTTAGCGTACCAGCTCGTAATGCGAGGAACACAGCATTCTCACAATTCTCTCGCACTGCATCTCTCACAAGGTGACCCCTGAGGCGAATTTGTGTGTAGTGACCTGCCGAAGGAGAACGATGATGATCAAATATAGAAGAAGAGAACGGTACTCGTGGTGCGGGCGACTGTCGATTTCGCTTTCAGCCTGAAGCCGCGTTCCCAAACACGCGATTTGCGAGAGCGACAGCGGCAGCGACAATTTTAACATGCCTCGACTTCCCGTTGGACGATTTATATGCGAGCGGAACCTGAAGCGGTGTCGACAACCAAACCATACGGTAGTAAGCAACCTGTTATTGCTACCTCCTGTGCAGAGCAGACTGCCTCCGCGGAACAGAAAAAAATTGTCGCTGTCGCCGTCGCTCCGTAATTCGCGCGCTTGGGAATGCACCTCGATGATTGCGAAACCGAAAGCAAGTAAACAAGCAGAAAATAGCCAAAGCGAAGGCTAGTTGTGACGTCACTGGTATGAGCGGACGATCGGACGGCAAACCAAAAAAGAAAAAAAAAGTTTCTCCGTAAATACAAGGTATTTGACCAAACTATTTTGGAAGTACACACAGTGTGCACCAACCTTTGTGCCTGATCGCTTTTGTTGTGATGTGTGACAGTGAAATTTACCCGGAGCTGACCTTTAACGACGGTTGGCTGAAATTAGTCGATTATATTTTTCTCCGATAGTAAAGTACCGATACATTTCACAGAAAAGCATTTTAGGTCACCTAACAAATGGTTAATTTGCTAATAAAATTGCGAAGTTGAGTTGTACCGAAAGTCGAGTGCAATAGGGGTGGACGGTATGTGTCTTATCAATGTTCTTTAGTTTCACCAGTCTGTTCAAGGCCTTCCACGTACCCGTCCACCCCTATTGCGCTCGACTTTCAGTACATTGTGCTGCCTGGGAGGGCTCTCTTTATCACCCTCATTCAGGAGGAATTGTATTATCTCAAAAAGTAGGTCGGATGGATTGGGGAGCGTGTACCTGCTCTGGTATTTAAGAGTGTATGGGTATTGAACAGTAACGTAGTCATGAGTTGTAGTTCGTCCTCTCTTGTGTGTGGCTTTTGTCTGTGTTTGTGGCTGCGGCGGTGTGAACTTTTTTTTTCTTCAGAAAATAGACCATTTGTCACATCATCTAAATATTTTTATGTGCAATGTATTGGTACTTTACTATCGGAAAAAATGTAATCGGCTGATTTTAGCCAACCGTTGTTAACGAAAAAAAAAACATTCCGAACTTGGCACAGTGCGCGCTCCTTGCTTGTCCAGTATGTTTTAATGTGGTGATCGCTTGAGGTACGGAAGTTGTGAGACATGAAACTATCCTTCCTCAAAACGACCTAATTCGATTTTTTTTGTTTACTTATACCTTGTTCCATCCACAAGCGCCAAAGCGCGTTGGTTTTTGTTCCTAAGCAGACATTCGATCCCACCCTACGGCCGTTCTACACTAAGTTGAGATTTTTTTTTTTTCTGACGCACATTTACGCGTCTTCCAAAATCATGTATTTTTTTCTCGGAAATCGACGTTGGTCGAGCACCACCAACTGGTTCGGTTGAACTGGAATGACTCAGCTAGATAATCATGTTGCGTTAAAGGTCAGCTGTGCTGATATCCCAAATAGTCGAACCGGTTGTAATATTCTGAAAGCCCACATCCAGCTCTCCCCAAAATACACCTTCATTCTCCCAGTTCGGTACAGTACCATGTAAAAAGAAGAAATAATTCATTCCGAAACCATTTTTATGACGTAGATGCACCTGAACGGGCATTGTGACGTCGCCTTCGTACTTGTCAGTGGATTCCAGTTACGGCTGTTCGTGGTTTCATGTATCTGTGCTTGAAGATGGCGGAGCCCGGTTCCGCTGGTTCCGCGATAAGTAAACAGTGCAGCAGCTGCGAACTTGTTCGTGAACCAAGTTCTGTGCGATGTTGTCACTTGAATTCGCCGTTTGTGTTTTGTGTGCACCATATGTGTGGCTGCATACGAAATTATTTTTTATGCGCATGCTGTACCTTCCTAGTCCTACATGTGAACACGAATAACAGTGAATATATGTCAAGCGGCGAAAAAGAATGCTAGACTCTACCATCATTGTGCCGCTTTAACTTTTCCACATGTATGTCTGGTGAGCAGGGAATATCTCACTAGAAAAGACGACATTTGTGTATTGTTTGGCAAGCAAATAAATACCTTTATTACCACTTTTCATCAATCAACAATGTTGGGACCTGGTGCAAATATAAATGTCAACAAGGAAAGTACTTACAAATTACAAATTATTCCTATGTATTCAGATGCAGATATGATAGTTCTCTTTTTCTACCTCAGCACAGTACACTTTCAAAATTAACACACTGCACAGGATCAGCAATCTTAAAGTATCTCAAGAGGGGATTCACATAAAGCTCCACAATAAGAGGCTGGGCAATCAAAGCTCCAAATGACAAAGTAGTTGAAGAAAAATCTGAATAATCGGTTGCCATTGCGATATGTACAACTATGTACAGTTCATGAATGGAACATTTTACCTCATTGCAATGCCTTCATGTGAGCACTAGAACAGGCAGCTTTCCAGGTTGCTGTTTTTGTGTTTTTCTATGATCTCTTCGTTTTTGTTTGTTTTTGCAATAGCAAACATGGCCATAGTGAAACACAAGCAGCCAAGGACAGGATGACACAGCTACAATGCGACTGCTAGCTCTCAAGTTATATATTAGCAGACTCTGGAATATACACATATATGCTGCTCGACAAATGACAATTTAACCAACAGAATAACAGATCAGAAAAAGGGGTTATATATCTTCCCCATCACATTCTATTTCACAGGCAGCCCTAGTATCATTCTGAGTGTGCCCGTGCGTCCCCTTTGAGATAACGTATCTCAGACAGAAGCAAATCCAACAGCGGACTGCTTACACATGCAACTGTCTTTGATATCTCTAACCACTTGTTTAAACGCAGCCTTGATCTGTGTGTTCTGGAAATTTAGGCAGCATCCAGAGTCAGTGCAATGTGTTGCCAAGTTTCTCGATGGCATCAAATGTCTGCCGTTTGCTGCCTGTGTTTCACTATGGCTCTCAGATAAAAACTACCCCAACTGAACACAGTAGGAAACACAGATTTGTAAATAGCATCTGTTGATTACACCGTACATAGCACCCATATAAAGGATCATAGTGGATACTACATCTTGTGGGATAATGTCAGGAACACAAGAAAGCTAGATTTGAAACCACTCTTACGTCGTAGTAGTAGTATTTGGGTGAAGCTACGCAATTCTTGTCCTGCAGATAATTTAAAGCATATGTTTCATCACCCAGCATGATGATCCCCTAAAAGCAATTCTCACTTGGCTGGAACTACCGGTTCTCAAACCTATCCCTGACACGCGTAGCATCAGGGAGGAAAACCAAGGGCAGCTGTGGAAAAGACAAACACACACGAGCTATGTTCTCACTGTGTAACAGCTGCTCTGGCTACTAAAATAAACATGTTCCAAATATAACATAGCTGACACAATACGCCAGCGAAAGCTAAGAAATAAAATTAGCAGTTAAATGTACGATACGTAAGCACTTGCCAAAGTATGACAGTTTCCTCCATGCAGTCATGCCCTGTCATTCATCCCACTTAAAGGAAGTACTGATCTATATGATAGTGATATGATAGTGATATGAACACGCTCGTTTGACAGAACTTCAAGAACATTGCGTAGCACACGATAAAAGTAGAGTGAACATAATGTACAGCTTTCCATTCACGCTTAATGGCCGCGGCAGTAATGCATGAAGGCCACTGCTAAGTTGTGTTGAGAAACACCTCTTTCTGTTTGCCATGCCTAAATGAAACGCACATGATCCAAAGTAACTGTTTTGAGCCTGGAACACACACAGAGGAAAACACGACACACTCCACAACATTAACAAATAGGCAAACGAACCGTGGCAAGCTCCACCTTGAGACAAAGTCAAGAAGTAATTCACCAAGAGTCAATGCGTGCCTGAAATGTAACATCCCTGACTGGTAGCAGGACGGTCCACGTTCAATTTCTGGTGCTATTTCTGGTGGCTCCACGTGCAATTTCTGCTTGTTGAAGTTTCCATGTGCTTGAGAACATGAACCATTCATCGACCACTGTGTCCTCATGAGGTGATGAGGGTTTGTCATCCCAAAGAGACTCCCGTTCTTGCATGTGTCCTTACGGTTGCTCACGACTTCAGAAAATAAAGGAAAATGATTTAATGACAAGAAATGGATAGTCATGTTTACTTTATAATGATTCTGCACAACACAAAGAAGACTTTCCCACAGATGGCTGTACTTCTTCAGGTCTCATATCAAGTTACGAAATTCCAGAATATATAAGACATGTTGTAAGGTAGACACTAAGTAGAGCGAGGGTTGGTATATACATGCAAATAAAACTAGAAACACAGTATAATAAAATAAAAGAGGGTACGACGCCATCAGTTTCAAACAGCCAAGGGATGAGTTGTGTAGCATAATACTTGAACGACCACGGCGGCCAGATAAGTATTTGGCACAAAAGGCATTCACGGGCGAGACATTCAGGGAAACAGTGCTACAGTGTCTTGTCAACTCATCCCTTGCCGGCTTGAAACTGATGGAGTTGTACCCCCTTTTTATTTTATTATATACTATGTTTGTATATTTATTTTATGTCTGTACCAACCTTCGCTCTCTGCCTTACAACATGTTTTATATATTCTGGAATTTTGTAACTTCACGTTAGACATTCACAAGAGCAGCCTTGTGCATGAAAGTCTCGTCTCATTAAAATTTAGATGGTCTCAACAGTCTTCTTTCTGTTGTGGATCTCTATAGTAAGATACTTGCACATTGCTGTTCTACGTACTGTGACTTTGCAGTAGGATTATGGACTTTGGATAAAAAGACTACACAGCACTGCTCAGGTATTTTTGTCTAGTGAACAGCATGTATGCAGTATGCCCTGCCCAAAGTATTTGTGCAGTGGACCCACTATAAATGTAATGAATGTGGCATTGTCCACAGCACGGGCGGATCCAGGGAAGATCCTCGGGGGGGGGGGGGGGACACTAAAAAAAGAGACAGAAGACGAGGGGGGGGTCGCCATGTAAGACGGCGAGCTGCTGCGCTTTCATTTCACACCAGAACTGCATTTATGATCTGAAGCTTAGCAAGCTGTAGAGGGACGCCACCGTGCGGCGTGTGCGGAAAACGGAGCGTGCGGCAGGAAAATCTGCCGGAATGGGAGGTAGAGGTATGTCTCGGGGGGGGGGGGGGGGCTCTCCCCCCCCTGGATCCGCCTCTGGTCCACAGTAAAGCAACAAATTCAACACAAGTATTCCAGAATGCAGGTATTTTAGCTTATATGCCAATCTAGTACCACTATCTAGCGTGACGTTGTCCAATTCCCATTTTTCTTAGCTCTCAGAACACAGACAGTGAATAAATAAGAGTAGACAATGTTAACATGAGTTCTGGGCTGTTCTTCAATCGAAGATTCACAGATAGTACAGGCACCTTCCTCAATAGACGCTGATGACAGCGAAAATTCTAAAACGTTATCAGAGACGACATCAGCATGTTTTCGTGTCAGAAAGGATTTAATGTCCAACAGTAATCCAGCTAACAGTAACAAAAATGTGCAAAAGACAACTTAACTGAAGTAATGTAACCTTGAAAAAATGGCTCGGAAGCAAGCGAGCTGGTGAAGATGATGCATAATGTAACGTACCTTCTATATCAGACAGTGAAGCTTGTACCACCCCATCAACGTGAACTAGTGTCCGGACAGGAAAAGTGCTTGAACTGGGAGATATCGGCTAATAGGAATGGCGACCTTTGTTTCCCACCGTGAAAGCACAGGATGTAATGTTGAGGGCAGACTTAGGAGTGGTGTCAAGATGTCTGCATGAGAGCGCCCATGAAAAGTGGAACATAGGTGAATGCTCAAATTATAACATCGCAATGTCACGCCTGTTGGTGGCAGCTAGAATGCTACTAACGTGTCAGAAATTTCATCATGCACCAGATGCAAGCCAGATCCTGCTTCATTTCCGCCTTCAGCGTGCACCTGTGGCAATTCACAAGTTAGATTATCAATACTGTTGTTTTGTTAATCGTGGCTATATCAGAGTAAGCGCATTAGCACAGCTGTACAATGGATTCATAAAGCTTGCTATCTCTATACCTGTAACTCGACTTACCTTCTCGCTCTCGTTCTTTCCCTTGACCCTCCGTGGCATGTTCAAAATTTGTGTGTCAGGCACCTCGGATTTTCATCAGACGACTTCCTGCCCAGATTCCAAATTGCATCTGGAGTCGCGCGTGACCTAAATTGCATTCGTGGACGAAATCGTTGGAGTGGAACTTAGCAGGCACCGCTGTCGCTGTCAGCCAAAAGCTTCGCACTGCTTGGTCTTTTGGCAACTTATAATAGATAACACTTGAATGCTCCGATGAATTGTTCTAACAGCCCAGCACCGTCACATTCTCGACAACGTCGCCGTGGCATATCACATATCATATCACTCCAGCCCATAAAAGGCAAGGTCAGCACAAGGAAGTGCACTTTTCAAACGACGCCGTGCCAAAAAATATTTACATGCTTCGTTTCCGGCTTAGCAATAACATAACAGCTGTTCTTTTATGTACGATGCACAGAGGGCGAAACGACAGAAGCCAAGCGGCCAAGCCAAAAGTCCATGCCAGGCCGAAGACAGATAAACCGAGGACAGTGACGTCGATGCGTCCGTGCGCAGGGTTTGCCGACCGTGTGACGGGCGGGCGTGGGAAGTAAAAATTATGTTTTCTAAAAAACTTCAAACAGTTGGACCAAGATATTTCACACACATATTCAGTGTTCGCTACTGAACACGCAGCGCGAGTATGGCTCATTTCTGCGGCACTCCAAAATCAGCATATCTGACCTTTAATAGCATCTTCTGGTAATGTTGTTAATGACACGTGCTCTGAGACAGGATGTGCACTAGTACTACTTGTAGACGGTACTCCTCCTGCTTCTAGAATGCAAGCATCTAATATTACCCCCATCAGCTGGCTGCACAAGTCCCAATAGTTTGAATATCATGCGAGCCGTGAGATATTTTCATTCTCTCATTAGTGAAAACATGAAAGCAGAGTTGCGGAATTTAAATTCCGGAATTGGAATGATTCCGGAATGATGCCCCGTTTTAAGCACACCGGGGCATAATGGGAATGGAGTTAAGTCACCAGCTGCTGGGAATGGAATTTGAATGGAATTAGACCAGTTTTGGGCCAGAATGGCATGGCCAGCAAATGGTGTTAAATTGCTGGCCTCCAGCACACTGGGTTTTGAGCTGAGGCCACTCGCTCAAAACGCACGCAAGCAACGTAAACGCTCGTCGCAGAGCTGCCTCTTGTCTTAAGACGTTAATGTTAGAAACAAAGGAACATAAAATTCATCAAAATAAAGCAGTATACGATTTTGTTGTGCGTTGGCTGTTGGTGGGACATCTGGTATCCAGTTACATGTATCTTTTCTTTTTCTTTTGCACTGATCAGTGCACCAGTTAATAACTTATAGTGCACCGCATTAGCTCCGGAGTGGGAATTGGAATGTCCTGTTCTTGGGTGGAATGAGAATGAGCCTCACGTCTTCATTCCGAGGAATTAAAAGGAATGGAATCTCGACTCGCGACCTCTTCTCGGAATCGAATTGGAACTGAATGGACCGACCCATTCTGCAACACTGCTAGAAAGTTTACTAATGCTAATACCCTGGTTGCAGACAACTGCCGGTACTAACATACTACCAATGCTAGAGAGATGATGTTGAACTCACTTGAAGCAGGCTCCGTCATGCTGCTTTGGCTTACACTGTTATTGAAATACAGTATTTTATATTGAGAAAGTGATACATGTGATATGGTGGGTATTTACACTGCTAAGCGTTATTCAAAAGAAGCACTCGAAGCAGAAACTTTACAGACGCCTATGTGAGGAACTGTTCATCTGCAATAGGTGCCAGCAAAGAGCGATGGGGACGAAATCCTGTACCTTGTAACATGTTCTGAGCATGCCTACAGATACCACCTCAAGGGCGTTACAAGGGCCACCGAGAGAGCAGGCGACGTCTATTCAGTCTCGCTTTGCTTTTTCATGTCGATGTTCCGCTGGCCACACTTTTGCCAGTCAATAAAACTGATGGATAATTCTAGTTGGAGAGAACCACGACGGGCTACTGCATACGATATCACTATATACGTAGTTTTATTGCGTTCCAGTCAAAGCCGTGTTATGTGGTGAAATTCTGTTTTAGCAGTGTAGGCCTTAGCTGCCTTTGTTCTGGAGCAAAGCCGAGGCGAACTTGTATCATGTCCCTCTCCAGATAAGCTTTATTACCGAAATGTGAGGAACAGATGTGCGGAACGCGACGCCCTTTTTCCGCTGTAGGATACCTGCTGTGATATCCGCCTCCCGTTTTCGTTTGGTGTCATTGTGCCCCCGCCGGCGAGTTCCGACTTGGACGAATTCGGGCAACCTGAGCGCTTTCCTGTTACTCGTCGTCCTGATACAATCTCCTTTGGGAAGAAGCGTCACAGCAAAATACTTGAAATATGGACGTAGGTCACGAAGTCGATGAAGACGGTCTCGGATACAATGGTCGACGGAGAAGCTCGAGGGACTACTGCCCTCTGACTCGTCCGTCGCGTCATGGTCCGAACCATGTCATAGCGATGCCGTTGTTGCTGAGACGCTCGCGGCCGTAGAATCTAGAATCTAATTTTAGCTTTAGAAACTATTTAAGAAAGAACTAAGCAGTTATCGGGACAGAAAATTGGCAAAATAGGGTTTCAGGGGTGAACATGATGGTAATAGTTCCATAGCCCTAGATGCGACCGTCCCTTTTAGTAGCTGCTCCTACTCTCTCCTTCTCAGGCGCTCCGCGTATCGTGCTGCTGAAGAAGTTATTAAGCGGTACTTCGACGCTTGATCACGCTCACTGTGCTGCCATTTTACTCTTTCGGTGTCTTCTACTCTCTCAGCTCTGCTGCCGCCGCGCGTCCTGCGTTCTTTTTCTTCACTTTCCGTGGATAGAAAGGAAGAGGTCACGTGAAGGCGCACGATACCCCTTTTCTGCGCACCCGCCAAAAGCTGGGACGGGAAGAGCGTGCCCGCGTACGAAACTTGGAGTACGAACGTCCCCACTTAACGGTGGAAGTGTCAAACTCTTACAAAGCGCTCTCGCATAAAAACGGCGCCTGTTCTCTTCAATATGTACTAAGTGAAACATTTCTTGCAGCAACAACTGCATTATTCGGAATCGACGTGCAATGTATCGGAGATTGGTTCTGCTCGAAACACAACCCAATCAGGGTAAGTATAACTCTACACGTACATTGTGCCATGAGAGAGAACCTTGCCTGTTTTGAACTCAATAATAGGTCCGAACATTGTCGATAATAATGTGCTGTGCTTCATATTAGAGTGCACGTCTACTGTTCCACATTAGCAGAGCATGCCTCGTGTAATAATGAGATAGGGAGCATTCTCAGACGCGGAGTCGGCGTTAAAAGCGATGTTACTATCCGTCCGATTCGATCGCAGAATCGATTAGGAGTTTTAATGGTATATCAGAATATTTTGATGGACCATCAAGCAGACTTAACCGCCCATTAGGAACTCCTTGTTGTCCGTAAAGACTCCTAGCTGTCCCACAAATGATGTCCCACACTCCGTCAGCTGGACTTAATGAACCACAAGAAGGTCTGACGGTACAACAGGGTCCCTCGCGGTCCGCAAAGGCTGCCTAACAGTTCATCAGGTGGGCTAAGTGGGCCCACAAGGTAACCCAATGCTCCGTCAGCGAGGCTTGGCGGTCCAACAGATGACGCTTCATAGTAGATCAGTACACCCGAATCGGACATTAGAGATGTGAAACAGCTTAAAATCGCTAAGACCGTAAATACAAAGGAACAGTAAAGAACAGGGCTACAAAATTATATAAATGAATTATAAGAAATGAATTATAATGTTATAACTATAAGAAATTATAAGAAATGGATAACAAACTAGCCGACATTCTTACAGTATACAATATGGCAGCACGCACTGTCCTGTCGGGCCCATTCGCTGTAAAAAATTGCCGTAAATTTACGGTCAAAATCAATTTTTTTACCGTGAAAGGAACAGGTATGCTACCGTAATTGGAAATACGGTCCAAGCAGTGTAATTAATACGGCACCAATGAAATATACCGTAATTATGAGGTTATCACCGTAAATAAGACCGTAATGTGTCCGTAATCCTGATTACGGTCAAATGGCTGTAGATTTTACGGTAGTCCTCCATAGTTTCACATTGGCTTCCAGTATCTCACATTGTGCTATGCTTGCTGGGAACAGTGAATTTTAATAAATGGTTGATTACTGTACAAGTATACATGCATATGGTGGCACAGCGTTGCTATGCATTGTATTTCATTAGATGCCAAGTGCATACTTCAATAACTTTCGTACCTGCTGCTGTACATACACACCTCGGCATGTCGTACAAACAGTGGACATCATTGTTTAGCATACCGTGTGCTCTAAAGACAAAAACACACGAAAAACACACACGAACAGACGGGAGCGTGTACTGTTTACAGGATATTTAATATGACAAAGTGCACTTGTGCAGGGTGTACTAGCGTAAGAAAACGCAACGACACTGGGGCCCAGCCTATGCTGTGAGCTTCTTCACTACAAAGGCTACTTACGCTGGGAACAGGATGACGGATTTCTACGTAATATACTCAAAGATTGCATAAACGGACAGGAAAATACGTGCCAAAAACAAACAGAACAGGGCTGCAACGCGCAATGCTGCCGGCCATTTGCAGAACCAACGATGGCGAAGGGCGCACACATCGTCATGGCCAACGTCGCTTTCAAAGTGACAGACGGCGTTTGCAAATGGCGACGGTCAAGTCGGTGCAAGTTCCATGTGTCTAAATACAGTGGGTTTCAGGTATGTATAAAGTGTTATTGTTTCTCAACACTCACCTCACATTGCGCTGCGATCATATTTCGCACGGCCGTAAGGTGTATCCGCAGCGCAAGGTTAATTGCACGATTACGTCCGCCTTACTAGGCACAACGGAGGCGCCTCACGGAGCAGATTAGAAGTTCAAATCCCGCTGGCGGAGCAAAAATAAACGTACTGTACTCCCAGAAGACGCGTACTTTCGCCTTATTGCACCAGAAAAGGAAAATGATCCCGTGGATATTTCCACGTACCGTTACTTGAAGCTGCCGCCGGCTAGAAGAAACTGAGCAAGTTCCGTGCGCAAATGCTGATGCACTGATGTAGCCTGGAGGTAAATTAACTTGCTGATGTGTTAGATTTACTTCTTGGTCCCACTTCAGTGCTTCAAGATACTGAATGCTCAACCGTTCGGCTGTAAATTTTGTATTCTAGGTGAAAAGATCTAAGAACATGCGTATAGGACATATATACGTGCTTCATATGCGTATGTACTTTTCCATGTGGTGTTACTTGTACGATGTCGTGATTGTTGAACATGTTTTACGTCTTCTTGACCCCTGCCTCATTTGTTCGGTTCCAATCTGTTGCAGCAAAGATGGTCACTTCTGGGCACACCATCCTTCCTGGCCAAGTCGCGTGGAAAGGCATCCAAGACACGCTTGGCCTTGGATCCCTTGCTGAAAGACCCAGGAGGGGGCATCTCTTTCGCATGGTTTCTCGCGACACTGAGTGAGTATTTAAATTTTTATCATCAATCAGTCTCGCATCACTTTATCGTTTCACTCCTTCACTCTGCGGCAGCACATTTCAACTTAAAACTGATATTATTCTGGCTTATTTTCTTTAGCCGTATGCACCGCTGTTCTTAAGTTACTGTAACACATGCTTGTAGAATTCATAACTTAAATGTCACAGCTAGGTCTAGAAAGGTAGAACATAAGGAGCTGGAGTCCCAATTGTAACTTCACATGAAATTAGGGTATTTTGTTTGGTTGGCATGCTGCTTGTCTACCCTTGAACATTAGCATTCCTTTGCAATTGAAATCTCGCCTTTTTACCCACTGAGAATTTGCGGCAATAAGTGCATAGCATGGTGCATAGGTGCCGACTGCGAGGGGGCACGGGGGCCCTTGCCCCCCCCGCCCCCCGGAACATGAACTAGGGGGGGGGGCGCCGCCTCTCCCGGGAAGTCCCGCTAAGAGACTGACACCAACCTTTGGGGCTCGGCGCACCCGGGTCAAAAAAGCGAAGGGACACAAACTCCAAACATGCATCTTGCAATTTGTAAAATATGTATCCGCCCACACTATCACAGTAGAAGGTGAGGCGAAGAAACAGAGGATGACACAACACATAGCCCTGAATTTCGCCCAAAGCAATCAGATCAATGAAACGAAGCAGAGGAAAAGGTACCAGCAGCTGCCAGTGAGGTGTAACGGCGGGATCTTCGGAACGCATATCCGTTGGGAGCGGGTTCAACTCCCGGTGCTCCATTTCATTGACCATATTCATTATATTGCGCGCATTTAGGGTCAAACACCGAGGATTCAATGCATTTTGTTCGTTTTGCACTCAGTTTTCAAAGGCGTCTAGCCTTCAGTTGTGCACATGTTCACTGTTTACGTTCTCTCTGTTTTTTTCTGTTTTTTCTGTTGTTCCTTCCTCTTATTTCTATACCAGTTCTGCATACATCATAGGGTCCCGCCAGAGTGTGTGATTCTTCAGCTTTAGTTTTGTGTTCTTCATTCTTCTTTCCTTCTTTTTTTTTCTGTTGCTTTTTTTTTCCTTTGCCTCTCTTGTCTTCCCCCTTTCACCTTTTTTTTTTGGAATAACAAGCGGACATCCATCTGCCTTACCTTTCCTTAATTTTTTTTTCTTAATAAACAAAGCCCCCCCCCGCCAGAGTACTTACTTCGCGGTGCGCCCTTGCCCCCCCCCCCCCGGGAAATGAAAACTCTCCGCCTCTGGCATGGTGGATAATGTTTGGCGTCCCTCTCCTTATTCTTTATCGGAAACAAAGTTGTTGAGTAAAGCTACTGGTCGCTGGCTAGTACATGTAGCTGCGTATCTTAATATATTGAGAGCTTCTGTTTCTCCCTAGCAGTACGAAAGTGTAGTACCCTCTGCAAGGCTGGTGCACCGCGATGCTGTGCTCTACTCTTCATAGTATTTATTCCTCCAGAATGCATGAAGCATTACAGAGTTGTTTCTTTGTTATTACTATAGTCTACAAACTCAGTAGTAAAGAAAGTCCACTTTGGTCACAAAATGTTATACTGATGAGACGTAATTGCAGTATGGTGTTTTAAAATGATTAGTGGGTAAAATGGATGTGAGGCAAATGGGGAGGTGGTTCCAATCATGATTTGTGCGCGGAACAAAAAAATCAACATGGAAATTGTGTGCTTTCTCTCCCTTTTTTTCAGTGATGAGTAGTACAGGTGCAGGAGGTGCATGTGGCAGTATGGAGGACATTAGGGTGCAGCGAATTTATGTGGTACATATTTTATGAAAAAAACACAGGCGCGCAATTCTCTGCTGCCCGGTGAGATTTGTGCAGAGATTTGCTATAAACTAACCATCTCATTCCTGCATACGTGACCTGTGGCACTAGTCATCAAAAGTAAAAATATATACGAGGGTGGTTCCATACGTTTCCGGCCCGAGGAAGAAAATGCGCGCGAATTGGAAAATGCGATTAAGGACGCGTGGCGTCATCTGTTGGAGGGCCGGTGCGCCACCCTCAACGCTCTCCATGCTTTTGTCGGTTGGAGAGCGGCATTTCAAACAGCCAGGGTGCAGTCTTCAGTTAAAATGGAAAAAATCGAGTACCGCGCTGTGATAAAATTCGTGACAAAGGAGGGACTTTCGCCTAAAGAAATTAAAGCGCGACTGGACGTGTACAGGGAAGCCTCTCCATCGTACACAACCATACAAGACTGGGCTAACCAGTTTCGACTGGGGCGAGAGTCCATTGAAGATGATCCACGCGATGGTCGTCCAGTGGAAGTGGTGACACAAGAAAATTTGTCTCTTGTTGAGGAGGAAGTGCTGGCGACAGGCGTCTGACGGTGCAGGAAATCTCAGAAAGGCTGGGGCTTTCCAAAACAACCGTTTTTCGCATCATCGGCGAGGGCCCTCATATGAAAAAGGTCAGTGCGAGATGGGTGCCACGACTTCTCTCGTCAGTTCAAAAGCAACAGCGTGCCGTCTGTGCCACAGAGTTTTTGGAGCTCTGTCAAGAGAGCAAAGAAGAAATATTGAAGTCAATTGTCACAGGGGATGAGACCATGGTGCTCTACCATGATCCCCTTTCGAAAAAGGAGTCGATAGAAGGACGCAAACCAGGAGAAGCACCCCCAAGAAAAGCCAAGGTCACACAATCGACAAAGAAGATCACGGCAACAATATTTTGGGATTGTCACGGGATCCTCCTCATCGACATCAAAGAGACAAACACCACAGTGAATGAGACTTATTATGCTTCACTCCTGCTCCGACTGCGAGACGCCATCAAGGAAAAGAGGCGCGGCAGGTTGAGTCGAGGTGTCCGGTCGCTCCAGGACAGTGCCCCTGTCCGCACGGCTTCCGTTGCCAAGGCTGCACTGAAGGAGTGCAGCTTCGAAGAAATCCACCACCCACCCTACAGTCGAGACTTGGCACCGAGTGACTACTTCCTGTTCTCAAACTTGAAGAGGGATCTCAGAGGACGGAGATTTCAAAACGATATTGAGGTGCAAGAGGCAGTTTTCCAGCATTTTGTGGACAAACTTCGGACTATTTTTTCAAGGGTATAAGAATGATGGCTGAAAGTTGTCAAAAGTGCATCGAAGTTAAGGGGACTATGTCGAAAAGTGATACACTTGTTTCGTCTCTATGACTGTTAAAAGTTGGTAGGGCCGGAAACTTATGGAAACACCCTCGTACTTGCTTCACCGATGGCGTTGCTGATTTTTTCATTTAACACATAACTTGTGATTGGAACTACCTGTTGAATGGCTTGGCATGTATTTCCTGGAATAATCTCAGTGACATTTGTGAGTGAAGCATGGTTATTTTGTAACAAAACACATTCTTTTTTACAACAATTTTAGACCACATCTGTAATGACAAACACTCTAACAGCATTGCGTCTTCATACAGTCACTCCACACAAAATCATCAATATCTAACAAGACTTAAATCAATATATGTACTATCCAAATATGAGTGATTTAAGGTCTTTATGACCAGTATAAGACCTTAATTTCTTCGCCTGTATTGGAAAGTACTCAGCCAGCACCATAAAGGAGTCTGTACTAGTGCCACCATACTGAATGTGTAATGTGCAGAGGTGTGTGCATGTGGAGCTGCATTCCAACGGTAGCAACTGTCGTACTACATATCCTGCATTTCCTTTCTTACAGGAGTATACCGTGTATCAGCCCTGCAGGGGCAGCAAGCTGATGAACAGAGCCACAACCTACGAGGAAGTTCGGGGGATTGTTTCGAAAACAGCAGAAGTGTAAGGGAACATTTTACTTGGTAACCAGATACACTTAATGTACTTTGCAACTCTAAGATGTTATTTTGATCGCTGCAGATTCCAACACACTTCACAGATTTTCTCACCCTTTCCTGTATGTACAATAAATGTTCGATCCTCTACTCTATGATTTGTGTCACACATTACTGCATGACTTGGAAGACACACACACAGGAAGACACACGCAATTACACAGCCTACGGTGCTGTTCCCACATTTGTGGGAATCAATGCACTCCACACTTCAACCAAAAGCCAACTCTCTCAGGTGGCCGTGAAAATTACGGGAAAGAGCCGGCAACATAGCTGCCATTAAAATCCCTGTAAATTTTACGGCTGCATTTTTTGTAAGACACCGTAATTTTCACGAGGAAAAACCAGCATTCTGGTTACATGAAAATTACCGTAAATTTAACGGCAGTACATCTCCTGAAGTGGCCGTCACTTTAACGGGAAAAGTCCGGCAACATACCTGCCATTAAAATATACATAAATTTTACGGTAATTTTTTTTACAGTGTATACCACCAATCATCAGGCTGCTAATTGTCTATGCCGTCTGATTCATCGAGTCCCGGAATATTGCAATGTTTCTTTAGGATTTAGTTGAATAGGGTTCGTGACATATGACCCCATAAAACTGTCGGATTCGTGCTCAGAAACTGGAAGTGCCACCGCGTGTATAGATGATCGAGCGCCACGTAACGCACGCAGACTACAACAGGCCAGGTCCTATTCGTCGTTAGAATAAGCGTCCATAAAACGATTGGGAGCTTCATAGATGGATGTCCCTGGCCGTATATCCGTCGGATCTCGAGTGTCGGCAGCTTAAAAAATACTCAGAGTTCTCCAATTCCCTGACAGCATAGAGCAGATGTTGCCATAGAGAGAAAAAAAGAGAGATTACACTGCGGATGTTCGATTTTCGATGGAAATACAGAACGTCTCAGACCAAACACAGTAAAAGACACAGACGTTGTGTCAAGTCTTGGGTTAATACCCCGAGCAATTCCTCATTTCACTATAACTTGCGTGAGCAAATAAAAGAAATTTAGAAGCCTCTCTCTTCTATTTGACTGAGGCAGGAAACAGGACTCTCGCGTTCAACGAAGCTCGGATTGGAACCAATTTATGTATCTTTGCCTTTGTAAGTGACCTTTCTGGTGAGCTTGTATCGTTTCGTTTTCAGACCGCCGCGCGCATTGACCATTACAAAAACAAAGAATAACAGAAGGAAGAGGAAATAAAATATGCGGTGACAGAGGTTAGAAAAAGGGCAGGAAGGAAAAGTACCAGTTTCTACTAAGAACGTTCCTTTCGTATTGTGAATCTCACACCATGCCATTAGACCAACAGGGCATAATAGTCCCATCAGACCATCAAACCACTACTCTAGTGGAAATGTCCGATAGGCCTATTCACGTGTTGGTTCCGTTAGGATCCGCTGTGATGGAGTTTTCGATCCGAGAGTTTCGGCACAATGAGATTCTTGCTGTGCTAAATTCTGTTTTCACCATTTAGGCGAACTCACTTTTTAAGAAAGTCTATCAGGAACGTCTATTCGCAGGGATCTCGCCAACCACAATAAATTTCTACACAAAACAGGTACAGGCATAATACCCTCAAGCTCAACTAGGGAATGACACATTTTTGAAGGCCTGAAACAAACCACTGATCTTTGGTGAATTAAAGTTTGTAAGATTTCCAGTACATGACAGTCTACGGGAGATGCACAAAATCGCTTCTCACGGCACCCATGGCTGCAGTATCTATGCCAACATGTGTCCTTCCCGGCAGCAACAGTAAAAAAAAACGATTTCAATCAATAAATTCGATAGACTTAGAGTAGTTTTCCAGATCCGTGCGAATAGAAATAGTGCTTTTGTCGCCTGCTACTATTCTCTGTTATGTGGCGCCATCACCGGTTTATCTCCATAGGAAAGGGCGCTCTTCTGGTTACCTTTTTCTCCGTGTTTCGTGTCTCATTTCTTCGTCGTGGATGAGACCGCGGGGGCTCGTACGTAAGGATGGGGCTGTGCGCAAGCACCTAGAGCCGCTGCTTGGCGAGCTCGCTCGCCTCGGAGCCGCTTGTAGGTGCATCGTTTCGGGATGATTTGGTGGAAAGCTCGTTCTCCGGAGTCTGCGATTTGCGTCCACATTTTTTCCGTGGTTTAGTTGAGGAAACTGGTTCAGCGCGAATGATTTGTCCGACTGTCTCAAGTAGGAAACACCAGGAGCTTCTTTTTTCTTGTTATTGCTGCTGTGGTGGAGTCGAAACTCAGCACAAATATTCGGGAATTGCTGGTTTTTCGCAGGCTTAGTTGAGCTCGCCATGGTTGGAACGGTCTACTTCGGGTGTACAAAGCGAAATAGAAACATCAAAGTGAAGTACTGAGCAGAACGCCGCCAGTTTGCAAATTCAATGCGTTCGCACCCTGGGGCGTCGGGACTTCCGAAACTGGACTGGAGTGGAAAAGCCAGACAGCGGCGGGATTTTTCGACGTCTGTTTGTCCAACCTCAGACCAGTTACTTTCCATCATGGTTCTGTGTCGAGAGGTGTGGTAAATACAAAAATGACAGCCATCGGTGCGTTTATTAGAAACGGCTCGTCCAAGCATAGACGCGGACCTTTCCATTTTGCCGGGGGGGGGGGGGACGCAGCGTGTTTCTGACCAACAGCGAACGCAAAGTGTGCATGTGTGTGGGAGGGGTGACAAGAACAGGGTTTCCCCGATGCGCTCCCCAAGTTATTCGTGCGTACCGTCGGTGCGTCAGCGGACCTCACCTCTGGATCCCTCATTTTTTCTTATACCCAGTGCATTTCGAGATCGGGGATTTCCCAACCGGGAATATGGAGGTCCTCCCGAAAACATCAGAAGTTCGAATGAATGCCTGAATACTAGCTCCCAGTGCACAGGGAGCTAGTAATGAGGAACCCTAGGAATGAAGTGGCTGGTGCTGTACATATGCAAGCACACATGAAGAGCGGGTCCAGTAAGAAATTTTCCTTTTTCACGCACATCACAGCTGCGGTTACATTACCTTAATTTGTTTTTCCATTTCGCTACGTTCCCGTGTGTGAGCGGTTGTTTAATATTTTTAGGAAGTACTCGTAGACATTTTACAGTCTGTAGAGTATCCTTATTGATGGTTCCGACATTAAAATGTGATGAAGATGGCTCTATGGCCACTGAGATGGTTCGTTGCTCATAGGGCGTGCACGGGTTTGACTTTCTCGTTTACAGTCACTAAATCTATCCACGATACATGTCGCATATGTTATTCTTTAGTTGCGCAATTGCAGGCTCGATATTTCTTGTACATGTGTCCCGTATTTCTGTTGGGGCTCGCTCGGCATAGTTCATATTGTTACGACCCGCTTTTCGGGCGGGTATAAGATAGAGCGGAACGAGATTGAGCAAGCGTTCATGCTCGGGGTCTACACATCCCGGATGTTTACACAGTGGCTTTTGGAAGCTCAATAGGAGGTAATTGGTATAGGTTCATGATGACGAATAGCAGCAAGAAGACGAGGACAGGGTAGAAGTAGACAGCACGACGGTAGACTCTCGTCCTCCTGTGCATCATTTCTTATTGTCACATGTAAAGACAGGTGTGTCAGCTCCCCTTCTGTCACGTTAGCAGATGTGGAAATAGATTTTCTACGCATGGACAAGATGTTGAGTGCTATCTCCCAGCCGGCAGGATAAACCTTGTCCTCTCTGTACATTTTTAGGTGATAGTCGGTGACTTAGATGTTAGCGTTTAAGATGATGTGTTCCTTGATTAAACTTCAGTTGAGAGTGTGCAGTCGTCCTGTCTACTTCTACCCTGTCCTCGTCTTCTTGCTGTTATTCGTCATCATGAACTTTTGGAGGCGGCTGCCGGTGAGATAGATCGCTTAGCCCAGGAGTGAGCACGTAACAGATGTCGTTGTAAAATAAGTTTTTTCGTCACTCCTACATCGCTTGCAGGAAGAACATATGTTGGGGATAAACTCTTCGGTATGGAAAGCTGCAACGGCATAAATTGGTTGCGATTCTGACTGCGTGCTATCGTGTACGGAGAGCAACTATTATACAATGATCGATTGTTCGTGGCACATGTTTTGTGTTTTACAGTGGCACGATTCCCTGCTTACCTGCGCCCGCAAGTGCCGTCCCGACAATCCGAATACGTGCTACCTAACCGAGTCGGAAAGGGAGCCTTGCCTCGTACGTATACATTCTCTGCGATGTTATAGTTGTTGGTCAAGGTGTGTGAGCCTAGCATTCATAGTGTGTCTGATTTACGTAGGTAACGCGAGGCCGCATTTAGATGAAAATAGTGTCTTTCTTTTCTCCCTTTTTTTTGTTGCATAGGAAAGAAATCCTTACATTTTCAACTCTGCAGACTCGAACTAATGTCCTACGTAACGTACTTCATCTTGATCAGGGGCGCCGTAACGGCGGTCCCTGGGCCGCATGCGACGCGCATGCGACCCGAATGAGATTGTCATGCGGCCCGCGTGGTCCCCGAACCAAAATAAATAAATAGCTAACTAAACAAAAAAATGTTCGTCCCAGCATTCATAGAGTGTAGTGGTGCTTCAATTGGGCTTTGCACTTGTACAGCTTACCTTGCGTTGGTTACTGGTGACAAACTGTTGCCCAGGGAGCACACCAATATTGGCCCAATGTTGGCTGCCTATATTTGCAAGCCCACATCGCCCGTAGCGCGCCATTTTTTTCTGATAACGCCTACGATGAATCTGGGTAATAATAGAGCATTATTCGGAATAATATCTACTATTAACGGTAATAATACTTACGTCGTCTTTTTTTATTTTTCTGTCGATCTTATAAATGGTCCACGTTGCATCAAGTTGAAAAACAACAGTGCCGCGACATAAAAACAAAGGACAGGTGCCGCGCCTGTCTTGTAAGGAATCGGGCAGTCAAGGAATCGGGCAAAACATCGTATTGCCAACTGTAGGATGGGACATGCGCAAGCTTGCCCAAACACATCCCTTGTATTGTCATCAACATCCCCCACAAACCTTCTTGGGGATTGCACTACTATATATGACTCACCAACTTCCAACCCACTCCTGGAGCACAACAGAGCGAGGCACTTTCGCGACGGTTACCGACATACGCCGCAACTACTCACACTGCCTGCAGCAATTTGAAAGCACCTAACATTACAGAAGAGACATCCTTTCCTATTAAACTTTGCGTTTTTTTATTGGACCTGCCGCTTCCGTTGTCATTAAAGAAACCGGTGACATTTTAGCCCGAAACGTCCGATCCGAGTGCCGCGCATGCTCATTAGTTGTATGCGTGACTTCGCTCAAACGACCACGCTCTCAGTCGGTTCGACCGATTGGCATCACGAAGCAAGATGGCTGCCGTTTGCAGCAAGTGGACCTGTGCGCCGATGCCAATTTGACCGGATTCGGCGGACGAGGGCGTAAACGCGTCAGCCGTCCACATGCGTACGCCAGCGCTGGTGGCCTGCGAGGTGTACAATGCCTAGACTATAGTTGAATCCACATCCTAAAAAGGCTCCACTTCTTATTTGAAAAAAAAAGGACTACCCGTAACAAATTTATGACGAACAATAGATCTACGTCGATCACATTTTGAGTAAAACAAGGCGTGAAAGCCCGTGCTCTATGCACAGTACCATGGTTGCACACGCGTTGTACCCTCACAGGGAATTTTTAGAGCGAATAGTTGTCATGCACAAAACTCAGCCCGACCAGCGGGGGGGGGGGGGGGGGGGGACAACGCGGTGCCCATAGGGATCAACCTAATGCCATCACGAATGAATGTAAAGAAAAATAATGATAATGGCAGTATAAGAGCCACAAAGCTCGAGCGTTTTCTACACGTCTCCTTTTGCCAATGTGTTGCATTCGTTCAGCAACGGTGAGAAGAATTTCATGCAGTGGCGTCGAGAGGGCACGCATCACCAGGTGCGGAGACCCTGTGCGTCACCCCTCCCCCCCCCCCACCCCACCCCATGCCCCTATTAAAGGATACTAGGATTTCCGTATCAGGCGAAGGCAGAAGGCTCCTCATGTTGTTTTTGCCGTCATCGTGCCACAGACAACGGGAGAAAGCGGCAGTATTGGTGCGGCGCGTCACCTCTTCCGTCGCTTCACACGGTGCGGCCCGCACCCCCTAGTGACGCAACTGTTTTCATGTACCAACATACTGACTTATAGAAGGGCTCACCTCCATCCTTCTCTTTTGCGTTTGTGAGGCACTCATCGCAGAAGAAATCAGAGCTAATCTTCCGCTTCTTGTCACCGTCTTGCAAAACCGAGGTGCCAAAGTAACGCCACACAACGTTCGTTTTAAACGCACATGCGTTCTTATCAACAGAGAACAACGACACGCGCTTCAAAAACGGAGATCCAGTCTCTCATGCCATGACAGTTCAATTCTCGCGAGGCCAAGGCAGGCAGAAGTGCACGAAACCACTTTGAGCTTCCCGTTCTCCCTACGGAACCGATCGTAACACGGAACGCGTGCGAGATATCGGAACACTGGGGTGGCGCAAGCGGCGGCGGCGGCGGCGCACAGGTCAAGCAGCAAGTGGAAAGTTGACCCGCTGAGTTGCAGTGCTTGCTGCAATGAGATTGCCGAATATGTTGACTGTTTTGAACGATGTGTATCATCTGTGGGAGGTTGATGGATGTAATGACATATTTGTGTTGGGCATTTCACACGGTTCACCGTTCAATTCAATCTTGCCGTATTGATTGGACACTTGGCACAAGTGCCAACACGGGTACGTCCCATTTTCTGCATTTCAAGTCAATATGTGCTGAACAAAGGAAACACGTAGGCCCTACTGCCGACATTTCCCCTATATTGTCTCAAACTTGGCAATATGGGGCCCATATTGCCGACATTCTACACATATTGATTGGAACTTGGAACCAATATGAGGGGAATCCTGGCGAAAAGTGTCCTATATTGGACCGGTATCGCCAATGCCCAGCCATTATGGGTCCAATATTGTGTGCTGCCTGGTGTAAATCCGTGTTGAAAGCCTCAGACCCTGTCAAACACCAGGGGATCAGGCTTATGCTTGGTGCATCCCTAATCTCTCCAACCCAGAGTTTGCATATAGAGTCACATGAATATTCCTTAAATAGCAGACGATTTTATCTCGGGGTGTCATATGCACTCAGACTAATGAGTTATCCGCAACACCCAGCGCTGACCTATGTTAAAAGCACACGCTTGAAACAACTCTTTATTAACAGTCCCTCAGTACTTCCTCTGGAAGTACTACAACAGGAATTAGATTACTTCAAAGAAAGCTTTGGGAATCAGATCGAAATTCACACAGTCAAATCTAGGGGTCAAAATCTAGTGCAGGAGTGACCTTTGTCATGATTTCTGGCACATGCGCGAGGTCACATAGTCCAAACAGATATTGTTTGGATTAGCATGCTTAACACAAATGTATGCATTTTTGTACCGTTTTAAGTCTTGTGTTGTGTCATTTTCACCAGAAACAGACTATAGGTCCAAGCCCGTGGTATGCGGCCTGCTTAATTATTCCATGGCTCAATGCAACCTGCGGGCACGAATGAGTTCGGCGCCCCTGGTCTAGGTGGTCACTCTCGAGCATATATTAATGACCTGTGACGACCGATATTGTTAAGCCGGAAACTATTACATTACAGCTACGTGGCGACCAGCCCGTCTTTATTTGTTCAGTGCTGGACAAAAGTTTACGGAACGCGCGAGCGGCGTATTTTCTCTGGGCAGAGACACCCTATCGGCGAGCGGAAGCGGGCGAGTCCACCCGTTCAGAGGGATGGAAGAGTGCGCTTGTGGCGACCCACCGTGGTAGTAGTGGTAACTTTGCTTTTGAGTGTAACGAACGCCAAAATGGTTTCGTTTTCGGTCTACTGCACCGAGCGCGAGTGGCTATTGCGGGAAGGAAGTCTTCCCGCTATCGGAGAGATATCAGGGCGCTAAGATGAATTGAGGTGACAACGGGCTCGCAGTGCCTCGCTTTTTTTCTTCTTTTATTGGACAAAAACAGAAGGAAAGAGCGTATACCCTTGAACACACACACAAAAAAAAAAGAGGCAGGGGGAGACGATACTGTCTCAGTACTTTGTCGGCCCTCTTTCGCAGCAATAACTGGGGCCATACGCACAGGAAGGGAAGCGTATAGCCGACGGACAAGGTCCATGTCTTCACGTAGCAAGGACCACTCTGCTTCTGTAAATTCCCAGAGTGCGTCCTTGCTTCTTGTAGGCGTCCGTCTCTTGCTCATCCTATTCTTCAGGCTGCCCCAGACGTTTTCGATGATGTTTAAGTCCGCAGTCCGCGGTGATGTTTAAGTTTAAGTGCGCAGGCCATGTCGGCTGCATTACGCTGAGGCGTAAAAAAGGAAAAAAGCTAGGCACTGCAGCCCGTTGTCACCTCAATTCATCTTAGCGCCCTGTTATCTCTCCGATAGCGGAGGGACTTCCACTCGCGCTCGGTGCAGCAGACCGAAAACGAAGCCATTTTGGCGATCGTTACACTCAAAAGCAAAGTTACGACTACTACCACGGTGGGTCGCCACAAGCGCACTCTTTCGCGTGGACTCGCCCGCTTCCGCTCGCCGCTAGGGTGTCTCTGCCCAGAGAAAATACGCCGCTCGCGCGTTCCGTACACCACTTTTGTCCAGCACTGTACGGTCGACCCGCGTTTATCCGGACGACTCCGTTTCTTGTGAAAATGACCGGATAGCGGGGGAACCGGATAAGTGAAACACGAAAATCCACAGTGATCCTGGAATGACATCTTTATTCATTCATTCTAATACACGCATTCAGTTCTTGCAAACGTTTGCTAATGGCAACTTGCGAACTATTGTTCCGTTGTTCAAAAAATACTAGCGCTGTTCTCAGTGCTACTCGCTCATTTTCTACCGTCACAGCTGGTGCATCCCCGCTTTCATCAGATTCTTCTTCAACACTATCGGAAGCGAGGACACTGGCGATGTCGTCATCTCTGATTGCAGCGCTGGGGTCCACCTTCTCAGTGTGAAATGAACAGACTGCTCAGTGGATTACTTTTGTGTAACGTGCAAAGTCGGAAAGGAAGAAAATTCTTCCTAACAACACGATCTTTGTGTCAGTAAAAAGGAGGCCACGACCAGGGTTCTCAACGTCGTCTGACCAGGTGTGGGCCAAGTGTCCTTCCTGGACATGGATCGGATAACTGAAGGCGATTGTCGGGTATTAGTCACTTCTGTATCCTGGAATTGTCGTCCGAGTCCGGAAGCTGAAGCCTGGATAAACGAGGGCGAAATACATGGAGAGAAATCCATCCCCATGCTTTTTGCCCGGATAGTACAGGATCCCGATAAATGAAGTCCAGATAAACGCGGGTCCACTGTACTTCATTGTGCACAACCAATATCCTAGTATCCCGTACCGATATTCAGAGCGAAAATGGTTATGAGTTGAATTTCCCGATCGAATACCGCTAATACAGTGTCCATCCGATTCTGATGCACAGACCACACCAACTCGACCACGTCACAACACTGAAAATCCTACGCGCAGTCTATATTACTGCGTTCCTCACGCTGAACGACAAGTAATTCGTGATCATGTCACCGACATACACTCTAAAGGAATTATTCAGGAGTCGTCGACTACTAGGTCGTCTCCCGTTGTTTTGGTCAAAAAGAAAGATGGCAGCTGGCGTTTCTGCTTGGATTATCGGAAACTGAATAGTGTTACTGTAAAAGATCAGTACCCTCCCCCGAGGATCGATGACACTTTAGACTGCCTTCATGGAGCGTGTTATTTTTCTTCTATGGATCTCGGTTCCGGCTACTGACAGATAGCCGTAGACGAGCCCGACAGATGAAAAACAACGTTCGTTACACCAGAGGGCCTGTATGAATTTCGTGTAATGCCCTTCGGGCTGTCTAACGCACTTGCAACCTTTGAACGTACGATCGAGACCCTTATTCGAAACTTCCGCTGAACCTTTCGCTGATGCTACTTGGATGACGTGCTCGTTTTTCTCGCATCATGCAGGAACACATTCACCACCTCCGTATATTTCAGGCTGTTTCCGCTCAGGTCTACAACCGAACGCGAAAAAGTGTGAGTTTGCCAGTCAGAAGCTCAGTGTTCTTGGACACCTCGTCGACAGAAAAGGCATTCAGCATGATCCTGAGAAAACAAGGGCAGTTCAGAAGTTTCCTCGTCCGAAAAACACTAAAGAGCTGCGTTCGTTCTTGGGCCTCTGTTCCTACTTCCGCCGCTTCATCAAAAGATATGCCCACATTGCAGCTCCTCTGCAGGAACTGCTCCGCAAGGACAAGTCCTTTGCCTGGGATGCAGAGCACGAAGAGGCCTTTTTGGAATTAAAGTATGACATGAGTGCGCCTCCAGTCCTCGGTCACTTTCGGAAGATGCGCCAACAGAAATTCATACCCATGCTAGTGGACATGGTCTTGGTGCAGTCCTATACTACAATCTTGGAACGGAAAAGCTTCCGTAATCGCCTACACTAATCGTTCTCTCCCGTCACAAGAGCGCAATTATCCAATCACGGAAAAAGAATGCCTTGCAGTCATATGGGCTATATCGAAATTCAGGCCAGACATCTATGGTCGTCCATTTCGTGTAGTCACCGATCAACACGCTTTATGCACGTTGACTCGCCCCAAGAACCCTATGGGTCGACTAGGAAGATGCGTTCTTCAGCTTCAAGAGTATGACTTCACAATAGCCTACAAATCTGGTACCAGACACACAGAGCACAGCTGGGCAAACTCACTCATTAGGGCCTTCATGAGTGCTCCTCCCCTCACCTCGCGCCTTTGAGGTGATGGTGAGTGAGGACAAGCCCGCGACGACGCCATCCGTGAGTGCACTCATGAAGTTTTAGCCTCACGCTGTCTCCCGTGAGTGCACTCATGATGTTTTTCACCTCACTAGGCCGTGTCAAGGACCGCTTTGTTGTGTTTCCAGCGGGGCCATTTGAAAAGTTCACACAGTTCACAACGTTCACATGGTGCAGTTTAAAGGGGTGGTGCGCGTCTATGTCGCGCTAGGAACACAGCGAAGCGTCCTAAGCTGACTGATTACTTGCTGATATGGTTCCACCAAAACAACTGCCGTCAGGGTGCACGTTAAAGGGCTAGTGTGCACATTTTTAGCAGCTTCGTCTATGTCGCGCTGGGAACACAGCGAAGCGTCCTAAGCTGACTGATTACTTGGTGATCAGGTTCCACCAATACAACTACCGTCAGGGTGCACGTTAAAGGGCTGGTGTGCACAATTTTAGCAGCTTCGTCTATGTCGCTCTGGGAACACAGCGAAGCGTCCTAAGCTGACTGATTACTTGGTGATCAGGTTCCATCAATACAACTACCGTCAGGGTGCACGTTAAAGGGCTGGTGTGCACAATTTTAGCAGTTTCGTCTATGTCGTTCTGGGAACACAGCGAAGCATCCTAAGCCGACTGATTACTTGGTGATCAGGTTCCACCAATACAACTACCGTCAGGGTGCACGTTAAAGGGCTGGTGTGCACAATTTTAGCAGTTTCGTCTATGTCGTTCTGGGAACACAGCGAAGCATCCTAAGCCGACTGATTACTTGGTGATCAGGTTCCACCAATACAACTACCGTCAGGGTGCACGTTAAAGGGCTGGTGTGCACAATTTTAGCAGTTTCGTCTATGTCGCGCTGGGAACACAGCGAAGCGTCCTAAGCTGACTGATTACTTGGTGATCAGGTTCCACCAATACAACTACCGTCAGGGTGCACGTTAGAGGGCTGGCGTGCACAATTTTAGCAGTTTCGTCTATGTCGCTCTGGGAACACAGTGAAGCGTCCTAAGCTGACTGATTACTTGGTGATCAGGTTCCACCAATACAACTACCGTCAGGGTGCACGTTAAAGGGCTGGTGTGCACAATTTTAGCAGTTTCGTCTATGTCGCGCTGGGAACACAGCGAAGCGTCCTAAGCTGACTGATTACTTGGTGATCAGGTTCCACCAATACAACTACCGTCAGGGTGCACGTTAAAGGGCTGGTGTGCCCAATTTTAGCAGTTTCGTCTATGTCGCGCTGGAAACACAGCGAAGCGTCCTAAGTTGACTGGTTACTTGGTGATATGGTTCCACCAACACAACTACCGTCAGGGTGCACGTTAGAGGGCTGGCGTGCACAATTTTAGCAGTTTCGTCTATGTCGCTCTGGGAACACAGTGAAGCGTCCTAAGCTGACTGATTACTTGGTGATCAGGTTCCACCAATACAACTACCGTCAGGGTGCACGTTAAAGGGCTGGTGTGCACAATTTTAGCAGTTTCGTCTATGTCGCGCTGGGAACACAGCGAAGCGTCCTAAGCTGACTGATTACTTGGTGATCAGGTTCCACCAATACAACTACCGTCAGGGTGCACGTTAAAGGGCTGGTGTGCCCAATTTTAGCAGTTTCGTCTATGTCGCGCTGGAAACACAGCGAAGCGTCCTAAGTTGACTGGTTACTTGGTGATATGGTTCCACCAACACAACTACCGTCAGGGTGCACGTTAGAGGGCTTTTGCACATCTTCAGCAGTTCCGTCTGTGTCGTGCTGGGAACAGAGCGAAGCGTCCTAAGCTGACTGATTACTTGGTGATATGGTTCCACCAACACAACTACCGTCAGGGTGCACGTTAAAGGGCTGGTGTGCACAATTTTAGCAGTTTCGTCTATGTCGCGCTGGAAACACAGCGAAGCGTCCTAAGCTGACTGATTACTTGGTGATATGGTTCCACCAACACAACTACCGTCAGGGTGCACGTTAGAGGGCTGTTGCACATCTTTAGCAGTTTCGTCTGTGTCGTGCTGGGAACAGAGCGAAGCGTCCTAAGCTGACTGATTTCTTGGTGATCAGGTTCCACCAATACAACTACCGTCAGGGTGCACGTTAAAGGGCTGGTGTGCACAATTTTAGCAGTTTCGTCTATGTCGCGCTGGGAACACAGCGAAGCGTCCTAAGCTGACTGATTACTTGGTGATCAGGTTCCACCAATACAACTACCGTCAGGGTGCACGTTAAAGGGCTGGTGTGCCCAATTTTAGCAGTTTCGTCTATGTCGCGCTGGAAACACAGCGAAGCGTCCTAAGTTGACTGGTTACTTGGTGATATGGTTCCACCAACACAACTACCGTCAGGGTGCACGTTAGAGGGCTGTTGCACATCTTCAGCAGTTCCGTCTGTGTCGTGCTGGGAACAGAGCGAAGCGTCCTAAGCTGACTGATTACTTGGTGATATGGTTCCACCAACACAACTACCGTCAGGGTGCACGTTAAAGGGCTGGTGTGCCCAATTTTAGCAGTTTCGTCTATGTCGCGCTGGAAACACAGCGAAGCGTCCTAAGTTGACTGGTTACTTGGTGATATGGTTCCACCAACACAACTACCATCAGGGTGCACGTTAGAGGGCTGTTGCACATCTTCAGCAGTTCCGTCTGTGTCGTGCTGGGAACAGAGCGAAGCGTCCTAAGCTGACTGATTTCTTGGTGATATGGTTCCACCAACACAACTACCGTCAGGGTGCACGTTAAAGGGCTGGTGTGCACAATTTTAGCAGTTTCGTCTATGTCGCGCTGGAAACACAGCAAAGCGAGGAAATGATTAGAAACGTACACACCAGCCCCTTAAAGTGCATCCTGCCGGTGAGTGTGTTGCTGAAACCATATCACCCAGTAATCAGTCAGCTATTGACGCTTCGCTGTGTCCCCATCGCGACATAGACGAAATTGCAAGAAACGTACACACCACCCCTTTAAAGTGCACCCTGCCGGTAGTTATCTCGTTGAAACCATATCACCCAGTAATCAGTCAGCTATTGACGCTTCGCTGTGTCCCCATCGCGACATAGACGAAGTTGCTAGAAACCTACACACCAGCCGTTTAAAGTGCACCCTGCCGGTAGTTGTCTCGCTGAAACCATATGATCGAGTAATCAGTCAGCTAAGGACACTTCGCTGTGTCCCCATCGCGACATAGACGAAGTTGCTAGAAACGTACACACCAGCCCTTTAAAGTGCACCCTGCCGGTAGTTGTCTCGCTGAAACCATATCACCCAGTAATCAGTCAGCTATTGACGCTTCGCTGTGTCCCCATCCCGACATAGACGAAATTGCAAGAAACGTACACCACCCCTTTAAAGTGCACCCAGCCAGTAGATGCCTCACTGAAACCATATCACCGAGTAATCAGTGAGCTAAGGACGCTTCGCTGTGTCCCCATCGCGACATAGACGAAATTGCAAGAAACGTACACACCAGCCCTTTAAAGTGCACCCTGCCGGTAGTTGTCTGATTGAAACCACATCGCCGAGTAATCAGTGACCTAAGGACGCTTCGCTGTGTCCCCATCGCGACATAGACGAAATTGCTAGAAACGTACACACCAGCCCTTTAAAGTGCACCCTGCCGGTAGAGGTCTCGCTGAAACCATATCACTGAGTAATCAGTCAGCTAAGGACGCTTCGCTGTGTCCCCATCGCGACATAGACGAAGTTGCTAGAAACGTACACACCAGCCGTTTAAAGTGCACCCTGCCGGTAGTTGTCTCGCTGAAACCATATGATCGAGTAATCAGTCAGCTAAGGACGCTTCGCTGTGTCCCCATCGCGATATAGACGAAATTACTAGAAACAAACACACCAGCCCTTTAAAGAGCAGCCTGCCAGTAAGGGTGTCTCTGAAGCCATATCACCGAGTAAGCAGTCAGCTCAGGACGCTTCGCTGTGTCCCCATCGCGACATATAGGAAATTGCTAGAAACGTACACACCAGCGCTTTAAAGTGCACACTGCTGGTTAGTGTCTCGCTGAAAGCATACGACCGAGTAATCAGTCAGCTCAGGATGCTTCACTGTGTCCCCATCGCGACATAGACGAAATTGCTAGAAACGTACACACCGGCCCTTTAAAGTGCACCCTGCGGGTAGGTGTCTCGCTGAAACCATATCACCGAGTAATCAGTGAGTTAAGGACGCTTCGCTGTGTCCGCATCGCGACATAGACGAAATTGCTAGAAACGTACATACCACCCCCTTAAAGTGCACCCTGCCGGTAGTTTTCTCGCTGAAACCATATCACCCAGTAATCAGTCAGCTATTGACGCTTCGCTGTGTCCCCATCGCGACATAGACGAAATTGCTCGAAACGTACACACCACCCCTTTAAAGTGCCCCCTGCCAGTAGTTGTCTCGCTGAAACCACATCGCCGAGTAATCAGTGACCTAAGGACGCTTCGCTGTGTCCCCATCGCGACATAGACGAAATTGCAAGAAACGTACACACCACCCCTTTAAAGTGCACTCTGCCGGTAGTTGTCTCGCTGAAACCATATCACCCAGTAATCAGTCAGCTATTGGCGCTTCGCTGTGTCCCCATCGCGACACAGACGAAATTGCAAGAAACGTACACACCACCCCTTTAAAGTGCACCCTGCCAGTAGTTGTCTCGCTGAAACCACATCGCCGAGTAATCAGTGACCTAAAGACGCTTCGCTGTGTCCCCATCGCGACATAGACGAAATTGCTAGAAACGTACACACCAGCCCTTTAAAGTGCTCCCTGCCGGTAGGTGTCTCGCTCAAACCTATTCACCGAGGAATCAGTGAGTTAAGGACGCTTCGCTGTGTCCCCATCGCGACATAGACGAAATTGCTAGAAACGTACACACCAGCCCTTTAAAAGGACTATCGCATCCGTCCCGGTCGATTCCGAAACTGTAGTGCTTTTTTACTCCGCGTTCATCACTGATAATAACGCCGAAAACCCGACGCGTATTGGCAGGCGTTGTTCCTGCGTAGTTTGACATAAAACTTGGCAAGAGCAGACGACGCATTCCGGGATTCCCTCTCTGGAAACGTCACACGGACGAGGCCAATCACTGCGCGCCCTTTGACATGGAGAATACCAATCACGGAGCGGCCGGAGGGACCTTGGTAGCCTTGGCAACCGACCGACAGGCGGGCGGGCGAGGCGGAATGCTAGGGGACGGCGTCTTCTCTGTTACCGGCTCGCGGAATGTTCTTTCTGGTTAACATTGAACGTGTTCGTACAGCCAGGAGCGTAACGCCGTGTTTCACGTAACATGGTTACGTCTGCACTCACAATGGTAAGCGAAAGTCAGCGTATTTACCGAGGACTTTTCACTTATTATAGTGCGATGCGAACGCCAAGCAGACGATCTCGGAGACAATCGCCTGCGCTGCGCTCCAATTCGTGTGCCTGGCTTACGTCATCATCGTGTTGGCTGCAGATGGAATGCGGACCTTTAAAACTCGTTTACTTAATATGTAAGCTGTTTTCGGAAGAGAAATTCGGCAAAGTTGACTCTCAAGCGGTGACGAACATTACCCTATCGGTATCATACATACGTTCCCGGATGCGATAGTCCCTTTAAAGTGCACCCTGCCGGTAGGTGTCTTGCTGAAACCATATCACCGAGTAATCAGTCAGCTAAGGACGGTTCGCTGTGTCCCCATCGCGACACAGACGAAATTGCTAGAAACGTACACACCAGCCCTTTAAAGTGCTCGCTGCCGGTAGGTGTCTCGCTGAAACCAATATCACCAAGTAATCAGTATTGTCTTGCAACTGCTTGAGTGTTAAACCGTTTCGGTGAGTGCACTTACCCTCAGAGGTGGGAACCCTCGCGAGGGCTTGTGAGGGTGAGGGCTCCCTCACCCTCACCTCACGAAATTTGAGGTGAGGTGAGGTGAGGAGCATCTTTTGGAGCAATGGTTGAGGTGAGGTGAGGGAAAATCTTCCTAGAAGGCGCTGAGGTGAGGTGAGGGAAATTTTCCTTGGGAAAGACTGAGGTGAGGTGAGGAAAATTTTCTTAAATAATTTTGAGGTTAGGTGAGGTGAGGAAAATTTTCTGAAAAAGTTTTTGAGGTGAGGTGAGGGAAATTTCGTTAAAATTTTCTGAGGTGAAGATTCCTTTTTCATGAGAGGTGAGGACTTTTTTTCGTGTGTCGAGAGAAGAAAAGGGAAAATTTGTCGGTGATATGAGGCAAGTTGGCAAAAGGTAGTTGTTAGGGCTGTCTTCTTTACTTTATTTGTTTTTTCAGTGACTGTTGTAAACCGAACGACGCGAGTCGTTGCACTTCACTATCAATAATCGCTGCTTATTGGCTGGTCCTGAGTCCTGACGATGGGTCTAGACTCTGGCTGCACATCCCACAAAAACTAGGGGGAAATATGGGCACGACATTGGGTGCACTGATGAAGTGACACTCATACGATTACGATTCACAAAGCTGCGCTTCGATTCGACCACCACTGTAGCGCTCAACCTATCGGATGCCATGCGAAGGCGGTGAACGAGACAATTAGCAATGCACCTGCCATCCCACTAGCTGATGGCGAGCGGCCATGATATAATGCGTAGGACATGATCCGTAAATAATTTTAGCTATCATCACCATTCATCAGGTACTCACCGCAGTCGTGGCACTTTCTGTCCTCTGTTGCGCTTGCGCCACAAACACCTGCAGTCACAATCTACCGCTGAAGCAGAGTCGGGACCTGATACTTTAGTCTCGATACTTGCTTTACGCTGCGTATTTTCGTCATTTAAAAAAAGTGAGAAGCGTCGACCTTGAGCAGGGAGGGGCATCCTCCTAACTGCAAGTGAGGTGAGGGCGCCTTGAACCCCCTCACCTCATGGGATTTGAGGTGAGGTGAGGGAAAATTTTTTTATGCAAGGCTGAGGTGAGGTGAGGTGAGGGAAATTCTCTGAAAAGGTTTTGAGGTGAGGTGAGGTGAGGAAAGATTTTTTCAGGAAAGGCTGAGGTGAGGTGAGGTGAGGAAATTTTTCTGATAATGTTTTGAGGTGAGGTGAGGCGAGGAAAATTTTCTGAAAAATTATTTGAGGTGAGGGCAGGCGAGGAAAATTCTCTGAATTTTTTTGAGGTGAGGTGATGTGAGGGAACTTCTCCAAAAAGTAGTTGAGGTGAGGTGAGGTGAGGACATAGCTCCGTCCAGGAAAATCGAGGTAAGGGCAAAGACCGTGAGGAGTTTTGCCCACCTCTGCTCACCATAGGCCTCATGCCTTGAGTACCGTCAAGAGGCTTCGCGTTCCTGAAGTGTTCACGTGTGAGTGCCTTCGTAATCGTAAATCGTCTCGCATGCGTCACTTGACCTCATTTTTGAATACACTCATACTGACCTCACACCTTTCAGAGGTCACCGGTGACTTTACTCACATGGACCTGGTGCCACTCAGACCTCATGAGTGCACTCACATGAGGCCTCATGAGGCTTGCGTTTGTGAGGGCCGTGAAGGTGAGGGCGATTGAGGGCATGTGCCCGTGAAGGCCCTCATGGCGAGGTCGAGTGAGGGGATGTGCCCGTGAAGGCCGTGAGGGTGAGGGCGAGTGATGTTTCACAAAAATGCTGACCTATGCACAGACCTGAGCTGTACGTAACGCCTTACATTTTGGTAACTGAGTAACGACTTAGTTAGTTTCTAAAAAAATATGACTAGGAACGTACTTAGTTACAAAAATTGGTAACGCGTTACTGCAAGTTACGCGTTACTTTTTTCTTGTTCTCGTTCCTCACTGTCACCAACCACGACCGCGAGTTGTGGTCTTTCCCGCGCACATGGCGGTATTCCGTGAGGCACAAGCATGCAGAAAAATCTCGAGCGAAGGGGAAAAGACACCAGAGAGCAACTCCTTTCTCATTACTATATAGTGTCCACAGCGTTTCAGAACACTCACAGTGTTCCTTCTTTCAAGTATTCACTGTGTTCAGGGGTTTAGTGCTTTGTCCCTCTGTCTCCTACTCGGGAACTCATGTCAATGATCATGTGAAGCGGTTCCGTCTGCGCCTCTACTGAAATGGCCCCGTTCCAGCTCTACTCCGTTTATCTTACGTCACGGAACGCCACGTGCTCTTCTCAGTGACCGCGGTGCACAGTTCCTTTCCAATGTTGTCATGAATCTCCTGTTCCTCAGCAATGCCGTTCACCGAATTACAACCACTTACCATCCTCAGACTAACGGCCTGACGGAACGTCTGAATCGCACCGTTGCCCAAATGATATCCATGTACATCACTGCTGATCATCATTGTCGAGCGATGTTCTCAGAGGCATACCGGAGAGTATTACACATATTGACAAAGGAAGCGGGTTTGGGTGCGAATCAAAAGCATAGGTGTTCCGGGTGTCTGACATATCGTCATATTCGGCACTGTTGTGGTTTGTTCAGATCTAAATTTGGGCGAACTCTTGATAACAAAATCAAGTTTTCATTTCGGTAACTCACCGTCGTCATGACAAACTTTTGATGCGTTAGCATTAGGAGTGTCATGGTTAAGCTTTACTGAGGTCAGGCATAAGTGGACATGTAAAGGGAATATAAGAGGGTGAATGTAAAAGGAGGGAAATTATTTGAAATTGAAGTTGTCGAAGATAATTAAGAGTACAATATAAGGGTAACTGGAGGTAAATAATATAATTAAAGGTAATTAACGCAATTACAGGGTAATTAAAAATCAAGTAAAGATATTTGAAAGGAGTTCAATGAAATTAAAGATTGCCCCCGGTGAGCTGCGGTTACTTTCGGTAACTAAAGAGTAATTACAGAGTAATTGAAAGTAATTGAGGCTAATTAAAAGTTCAGTAGTTCAGTAAATCATAGTAATTGAAAGTGTCGAACTAGAAGTCAAGTTAGACCGGAAGTGGAGAACCATAAGTCGAGCTGGACAGGAAATGAATACCGGAAGTTAAGTATAGCCGGGAAGTGGACACCCGGAAATTGGGTTTAGATCTTAAGTGGATCCCGGAAGTTTAGTATCAACCGGAAAAGGCGCTTAATGCTAACGCATTTCTCCCGCATTTACCCCTAAATCGTCACTAGATTATCTTAAAAAAGTTTTTCTTTTCTGTCATAGTGTCAAGTGTGTGACCTTCACATTTTGTATTTGATATTGTCAAATGAGTAACGTACTTGTGTAACGGTATTGATCAATATAACATTGTTATCGCACGACTTCTTTCCAGAATTTTGATTGGCCTGACTACGGAAAGTGCTTCGATGGAGTATGTTGGGCCTTAGATTATTATGAGGTTTATACAAGGGGAAAAGGTAATTCAATATCCTAGGCTGAGTAAAGCTTCTTCCTTTTCTACACAATGTTCACACTGTGGATGCTCATTTTCTGGAAGGACTTCCACGTACGCTGCACCATTTTCGACAACTTTTAGCTCAAAATATGCATTGTGCAAATTTTGCCTCTTCTGTGCCCGCTGCAAAGCCAATTACAGCTCCAAACATTTTTACCCTTTTCACAACTACTGAGTCGTGATCCATTATTTCTATGACATATCATCTTGTATAGCCAAGATATAGTAACCTCGTGTTGGTGCATTTTTTTTTGTTCATCGGACGCTATAACAACGGAACCAGGTAACAAAAAGACAAATAATCAATGACAACTATAAATAAACTTTAAATAACATAGTACCCACTAGAGCACTCTAAAGGGTGTTTCAGTTAAATCCCAGTAAAGAAAGTTCTCTTTTAGAAGTACCTGTCCGAAACCACCTACAAATTGTGCACTGTGCGAATGAGTGAGAGGCGGTCATTATTTAAATAAAAATTCAAATGAGTTTACTGAAAAACACAACTTTTAAGGTAATGCGCCGTTGGCATTAAAATGGGTACTACCAGTTTTGGGACACTTTTTAGAGAAAAATCTGGCACCGAAGGTGTAATTAGTTGCAGTAATTAATTGGTTTCTGTTTCCATATTTTTGTCGCGGCCGGTCGTGGTAAAGCGCAAAAGGACACACTTCCACTCCCTTATCTACCGATGAATTACGTGTTCTTGAACTTACTTCGCAACGGGGAATGCGGAAGCTGCTCACAGATATCTTGCTTTTAAACACTGTCATTCGCAGACCTCGCACCCACAACCTTTGATTTTGCAATTTGTGAAGTCGCTATTGTGGATTTTGAAACGTGGGAGTTTGCACGTTGGGACATTGTGGCTTACCCATGATAGCACGTGTTTGACGTGTGCTCTCTACGACAGGTCAGAAGTTAGTAATGCATCAAAATACTTGAGCACGGTTGAAGTCTAAAGTGGAATGTTACTGATGAAACGGCACTCAGTTAGCGCTATCCGCTATGACGCCGAGCTATATACATGCACCTATACATCTGCTCTGGTTCAGTTTTTTATGTCCCACTGTATGTACATGTTATTAGTTTGTTATAAGCATGCTGGAGCGCATCCACCTCTATAGTCGTCTGTATAGATGAGGCTATAGAGAACCTTACAGATAGGATGATAACCCTAACCGATAGGCAATAAGGAATTAGGGGCGATAACCCTAAGTCCTTCTCTATAGGGACTGTGCGACAAACTGGTGGCGCCGCGATGCGGCTTCCGGAGAAAGTACCTTGCGTGATAGCCGCCGGGTAGCCAGCTTTGTTTACATGCGAAGTGCGGGTATCTTTTTTTGCCACAGCATCGCTAACTGTGCCAACACCTAAAAGAACTCTTCATTAGGGACCAGATGCTTCATTTATCGTGATTTCTACGCTTCCAATACCACCGAGGTCACTAGACTCGCAGCGATAGCGTTTGTGACGCGCGTTCGGCCATTTCATGAGGTGTGCACAACATGAGCGAATATATTCTATTTCTTTTGTTCTAGTTTCAATGAAACTGAATGAGGACCTGCAAATGATGAATGATTTACAGTTGCCACTTTCGTGACGGTGAAACGCCGCTGGATAGTGTATCACCGTCAAATGCACCGACCAAAGGGCAACCTATTTCGAGATAATGATTGAGGTGTTTCATCGCCAGTGCCCAGAGCCGATATTGCTCCCGGTATGACGAGTCTCACAGTGAGAACAGAAGTTCTACGTTGTCCAAAAGGTTTAGTATTTACTCACCGACCATTTCACAGCTGTCGTCCCGCAAGCTTACGGCGGTAGCCGAGGTAAAAACTCATATACTTTCTTCTTTGAGGATCTCTTTAGAATTATTGTATCTGAAGATACTGGAAAAACTGCAGTACAAGTTCAGGCAATAAGTTGTGACCCACGTGTTTATTTGTATGGATAAAACGGACGCACGATGTAAATTTCAGTGACGAAGCTATGTGTGTGCAAAGACGACGAAAGGAATACAAGACTCAGTCAAAACATGATATCACAAATCGCTGCAGTCTGAGGAATACACGTATATAGCCTTCGCTAGCAAGGCATTTTGTGAGGAGTCAAATAACCATCCTCTCGACGTATCACTTACAGGTGTTTTGACCGGGTGGACGCGAGTGGCTGTTCTCCTTCCGTACTGTTAGATGTATTATAAATACGGTGGTTGCTTCTGTGCAGATTGTCTCCATTCTCTTCGTTCGCGCCCCAGAAAGGTTCCACATTATTTGCACTTCGAAAATTAGCCCTTCTAATTACGGAGGGCGCCACGCAAGCTACGGTTCCACTTGAGAATGCATAGAACAGGCGGCGTGGTATCACGTCGGATACGTCCAAGACCGCCACTGGCGGCGCTGTCGCGACGGAGCAGCGCGCCCCCTGTAGGTGTCGCACGGTCCCTATAGAACAGGCACGGTCCCTATAAACAGGCTGCCCTGGAGTTTAGTCATGTCAGAACTGTCCTTAATTCTCCGGGAAATGGCACAGTCATAAGAAAAGAAACGTGCAGTTGAGGAAACAGAGCGAGGTCATTAATCTGGACTAAGAAGAGCAGCACATTGCTATGTCATTGGATGACATTGGTGTGTCAGTCGTTGGTGCTGTGACCGATCGGCTAAGAAGTATTCCCACCAAGTCGGCACATGTTGGCCATTGCTGCGATTATGTAGGTCTAACTAGAGTCACTAAATAAGGCACGCTTCAGAGTACCGGCACTGAGGCAAGAGGGCGAGTTGGAGCAGCCATGTTGTTTCCGTTTGACCTCCAGCGCCGTGCACGGAGCGCTTTTCGAAGTGTGGCCTTCTTCCACTGCCGAACTTAGTGGGGCTGGAGGTCAAACGGAAACTACATGGAGGTTCCAACTCTCCCTCTTGCCTCAGTGTCGATACCCTGAGGTGCAGCTTATTTAGTGACCCTAGGTTTAACAGCAGAAGCGGACGAGGTACCACGAGGAATATCTTCGAAATACCTTCGAAATATCTATAAAATTTTGACCCGCTTGTGACCCCTAAACGACAAAATGTATTAGCGCAACCTTGGCTGCACGTAATATAGTTGTTTATAAGTAGAGTGTTGTGCGGTTGGGAATTTCAACCCCGCACGTGCAGGCGCGCTCTCCGCACCAGACCCGCAAGACGCGTTTTGTCGGAAGAGAGACCAGCACCCGCCAATTGGCCACAGAGCACCTCGAAACACTGCCAAACAAGGACACCTTTAGGAATATTCATTTATTTTGCAGTGCCCAACACCAAGCCGCCATGCGGGCATGGACACGATTACTTGTATGTAAGTATTCATACGTAAACTGCTAATTTTCTAGACTTGCGTCATCAGAGCCGTTCCGATTGGGGGGAGGTGAGAGGGGCGGCTGCCCTGAGCGCCTTCTCACAGGGGGCGGTGGACGGTAGGTTCCGGGGGCTAGGTTTGGCCAATAAAATCGGATTTAAGAGAACTTTGAGCTCGCAAATGCATATCAGCTCTTTCTTTTTTGATTACACGGCGTCTAGTTGAGGGAAGGGTGGGGGCTCTTCGCGTAAACGCGCCCCAGGAGGAAGCTAGCCTCGGGAAGGCTCTGGGCCTCATTGATACACATAACGCGAAAGAGAAGACCGCACGTAATCATAACTAATTTAGCAAACTTTGAGGCCGTAAACCATCGATGTAGCCCATTAAGTAGGACAATGAAGAGAGAGACGGCACTTGGGCTCACGTGTAAAACACATGAGTCCTCATTCAACACAGCGGCTCTTACAGTGGACTGAGTACAGCACGTCGATGTCGAATAACATGTTTCCCATTCGTCTCGGAGTAATTCTGAAAAAAAGAAAAGAAATTTGTTATTTCTAGGAAATATTTTGCGTCCATTATTACCTTTTTTTTACTTCACTGGGAACACACACTGTGATTCGTTGGCAAGACGGCGAACGGAGCCAAACTGAAGTCTATATACCTGACTCCGAGAACGATCCCCTTCGAACGTCATGTTGTTGATAGTTCCCTCACTCTATAGCAATTTCGTCTTGCCTACCCCACTGCATAAAAGTTTAATTTTTTCGGAAGCATTTTTCACACTTATCAAACACTAAAAGTACAGTGTCACTAACGTGAAAGCAATTGCGATGATATATTTAGATTAGGTAGTTTATTATCATCTCGAAATCGAATGAGGAGATGTCACATTGCAGTGCAAAGGGACCACCATCTGCTTTGCGTTTCTTTGTGCATATCGCAGAAGCTCGATATATCACAGCTAACCATCATTCACTTGCATGCAGAACAAGAAGGGTGCTTTTGGCTGCAAGTTTTACTGCTCTGAACACCCTCACCCAATCGCTAATCGTCCTGACGGCTACCCTTGCTTGGTAAGCAGAGTTCACGGCCACACTTTTCAACTATTTTCACATTCGCCAAGTCCATTCTCAGTGCAGCATGACAACAATCTAAAGTGCTACAGGAAAGCCTACTGCAGTATCGAGGGCGAAACGAAGTCCTAATGCGTGAGAGCAGCAGTACGAATCCCATATTAGTGTGAAATTGCAAGGTACACGGCTTCGACTTCGTGCTTTTCGTCGCCATTGAGAAGGTGGCGCTGAAGACGGTTGAGGATGAAAACAAAAGTGGGAGATGGAGCACTGCGTACGGCAACTGGCACGTCGGCTAGAGGGTATGAAGCGAACATTTACAGGTGGCATGGAGCGCTGTGCATGCAACCGCGGTTCATCCATGACGAGTAGCGGTGGACATGTCTGAGCTCAACCTCCCTTATAGTGCTAACTGAAATAAAAGAAGCGGCAACCAATAGTTGCAATTATCCTGCCTTCCATGACAGGTACAAACTGAAAAAAAGAAAAGAAGAACGACAAGTCTGCGACACAACGGTTTCTCCGAATTCTCCATTCTCTATATTCCCCAAGGCAGTTATTTCCCAAGAAATTCGGCCCCGGCAAGGCAAAAATCTGGACTGTTCCCAATATGTTTTCAGTTGAATCTGGGCTGATTCCAGTTGAATTTGGATGGTCCCAGAACGGTTCCAGCTGAATGTGGATGGTCCCAGCTGGATCCCAAGTGTGGTGGCTGGTTCCACTTTGGTGAAACCAGTTGCACCACTCTGGTCTCGGATGGCTCCAGAGGTTCCAACTGGAGCCTCACGGGTTCCGATTTGTTCCCGGAATGGTCAATTAACCCACTTGAGATCCCAGGCTGGGCAGCTTCCCCCTTTGTGATCTCACAGTGGAAGAGTCCACTGTTGTCATATGCTCTTCTGGTTCTGATTCATCCATTACCCTGACCTATTTTATCATATACATGATCCCTTTTTGTTGCTTTTTATCCAGCTGCATCTGCGATAAAATGTGTGCTGTAACTTCACTTCGTACTTGTTGTGTATTCCAGGTGAATATCATAAGTGCCAGCAAATGTCAATTGACAAACATCCCAAAAATGACAGAACCTAAGCCAACTAATTCGAAAAAGAGAAAGAAAAAAAAAAGAAAAAGGTAACTACAGAGGCCGATGGCCGATGCAATGACTGTGAGGGCGCCACAGTACTTCGGGTGGCTTTGAATTCAAATTCAGGGTTACCAGATTGGGCTATAAACCGCCAAATTGGGCTAGTTTCTGATACGATTGGCGGGAAAAAAATTAAGCTTGGCTACTTGGCTAGTTTTGGGCAACTTCAGTTTTGGAAGGTTCAGGCAGGGCCGGTGCTAGGCGTGTGCGGGGCCTCAGGCAAAGGAACATCGCGGGGCCTGTTTCACACCATTAGTAGTGAAAAGATAAGAGATAAGATTTTCGCAGATAGTAGCACGAGAAATGGCAGCAGGAGAGAAGAGCGCGAATTCCTCGATATAGCTTGCAGGGCTGCGGACTTTTTCTCATCACATGACGGAATGGCATGACACATTCTTCTCGCATTTGCATGCGATTAAGTGCATACTTGATATTAAAAAAAAAGTACTCCATGGCTGAGGGCTTCGTGCGCGGGGCCTATGCAAGCGCGGGGCCTAAGGCGGTCGTCTTACTCGCATACCCCTGTCGCCGGCCCTGGGTTCAGGTCACGAGCTAGTGATATTTTACTCAGTTTTCCGATTTGTACAACATGCTTCAATGCCAAGAGCACAGCCTAAGATCAGAAATGACACATTTTCATAAAGGGGAAGAATGTCATCGAAGAGTCTCTGGTAACCTTGGGATTTAATGATACAGCAATATCACACTAAGCTCTGCAGAATTTTTTTGCCGTGGGTTTTAAATTATCTCTATATTTTTCTTTTTCATTCCAACTCCGACTTCATTAGTTTAACATTATTTTACGCGTTCTGCCTTGTCTGCGACAATCCAGCAGGCGGGGTTGAAGCCGTATTTTTACAATTTTTTAAGACTATTTCTGTTGCGATATTGCGCATAGGTTTTGTTGGGTCTGTAGTTATCTGTAAAAGACCTCATGTTTCTGTAAAATAAATCAGTGAGGTTCCCTTGGCAATTTTCAAACTTCAATTGAAAAACAAGGTTTCCTCAATTAAAAATTGTGCAAAGCCTTCGTAAACAGCGGCAAACGTTTCGAGATGGTGATGGCCGAAAGTCCCACAATCCTCCAGCCAATACAGAAGTCAGTTCAAATCCTCAATGGCCAGTAGCCATTTAGAATTTTTTATCACTTTAGGCGAAACACCCTGTATACTACTTAGTAGAGATGGGAAGTTACTTGACAAAGGGAACATGTTACCAGTAAGCTACTGTGCAGGAGATATAACTAAGTTACTAGCGAAGTTACACATAATGAAAATAAACCTTAAGTTCCTAAGGGGGGTGGGGCACTTGAGAAAAGTAAGGTGTTACTTTCAAGTTACTTGCTACCAGAGTGTTGTTCATTAGCTATCGTATTCGCTACTTTTTTCAGTAGCGGAGTAGCGGTCGCGCTACATTCCAAATTTGTAACGGAAAACGTATTTCCGCTACAAATACGAGCCGCGGCAGACTCTTTTTTCGCTACCTTTCGTAGTATGGAAGAATTGGAATACAGAGAGAAAAAGTGAGCTAACGATGTTGTCACGAAGTGGTCACGTGAAAACAGAGAGGCAGACACAACAAAAAAGAAGATGAGACAGTAAATATAATTTATGTTATTCTATGCATTTTCTAACTTTTTAGCTCACATTTGCGAAACAGATACACAGTACTTCATAATATTGGCTACGAAACTAGTTTCAGTCATACAATCAGTTTGAAAACTAGTGTGAGCGTGTACATAACACATGTAAAACTATATTCCACTACTTTATTGTTTGGAGGAGATGAAATAAAGTGTCGTGTCTTTTGGAACAGCAATACGAAAATACATCGGAAACATAAGCAGGTATCGCTATAGTGATTTATTGCATTCTAAACGTACCGACGACTTTGCTTTAAGTACTTCAGGTGACGCATTTCCTGCGAGATACAATTAACTTAGCTTATACAGGTTGCCGAACGCGGTCTAGTTATTTTCTTGGACTACATACGTTACAGTGTGGATATATTAGCTTAACAAAATGAATAAATAATAATATTATCCGGTAATCGGTGTAGGCCAACATGCTCTTTGCCTATTCGCTTGGTGGCGGTATTAAGCGATTAACCTTAAAGCAAATTAACTGTTGACAGCGTTTGACACGTTCAAGGAAAAGCTTCATCATATTTTTCTCTCTAAATGTTTCATTACGGAGGTGACCTCACACGGGTAGACTCTGAATAAGGAACTCATATTCCCGGAAAAAAAAAGCGTAATAAACATATATTTTCACGTGGTCAAATGCTTTGTAAGGGAAGCCGTCGTGTGGCTGTAAGAAGGGAAGCACGGGGTAGGCGATAACATTCCCACCTCCTATGTCCTGTGAGGTCTAAGTTCAGGTGCAGTGTGCCAACTGCACGGCGTTGGCCCTGGCGGAAGCCAACATTATGATATTCGTTTGATAAGGTAAGTTGAGCGGTAAACTAAAAAGTATGTGTGAAGAAATTGGATTTTTATATTTTCATCTCACGGTAGCCACTTATTGATGAATCGATGTGTGGTCGCTCATCATGACAGTTGCGCCTCTTGATCACAGTGATCAATCCGTCAACAGATAGCAGACGGAAGGGGGTCTTAGAGACGTTAGGATCTGCGGATATCTCGGACAAAATATTATCACTGCAGCAAAATCGTCTTGTACTTCGAACATTCTGACGGGAAAATATTTATGTGCACACATGCGCTATTTGCGTTAAACTATGTCTTAAATGCGTATCATATCAAGGTCGAGATCAATATGAAGTGATATATATTGGGTGTAGGTAGTGGTATACTTTATACTGCATGGCATCTATGTGAGGGAACTTAAATATTGCACCGTCTTTAGATATACGACAACGAGATGCCTACGGCAAGGTGTTGCATAAAGAAGGATACCGTTGCGGTTAAGTGGCAGCATAGCATTTGCGTTACTTTCATTTGGTAGCGGTAAAGGTATCTCGTTACTTTTTCAAATTTGTAGCGACACTAGTATTGCGTTACTTTTCTGTGGAGTAGAGGGTACCGGTACTTCGTTAGTTAGTTTTGGTAGCGGGTACAACACTGCTTGCTATCCATTATATACTTTTTAGTTGTTGACCTCTCTGTAGTTCATTCAGATCTTGATCTCACAATGGGCGACGCAAGACGTTTCAAAGTAGTTTTAATATGCAAGAACTATACGAACGTCTGATAAGGCAAAAATAAAAGAAAGGAACAACTTACATTTGTGGGCTTGTTTAGCGAGGGATTTGATTATTTTGATCCATTATTATATTCTATGACCGGAGCACAAAGCAAGTTTATGTTTTGCGAGTTGTCAGAGCTACGCACATATCGTAGAACTGTGCCAAGTTTCTATTTTTAATTCCGTGTTAGCGCCGCGAAGCAACTGTGGCTACGGCGTACAGACGTGGACAGATGGAGAGAGGAGAGCAGGAAGGAGTGGGGGAGAGGGAACTTAGAATGCGTCCTGTGCCGACTTCAGGGGGAACTGTGCCGACATTCGTCTGGAAAGTCTTCGGAAAACCCAAGGAAAGCCTCAGACAGCGCAGCCGGTGACAGAATTCGAACCCATCTCACCTCCCAGTCTGGACGTGGAAAGCGATCATCCTAACCACTATACCACAGGAGCTCGTGCCAAGTTCTGACACTGACGCTCTGCTATTGTAAATACAATGCTCGTCTTTAAGATGAGCGACACCTGAGCCTCCTAATGTACGGCCAAAACAGAATTTGCAACATTCACCGTGTAACAACAAGTGTATAAGACGCGCCGTGCACTTATCGGAGAAAAGGAACTTGGAACTTTTTGCCTGTTACATTGACAAAGTTAGCTACGTAGTACGTACGTAGTGATGTATTGATTATTTCTTACTGCTCACTGTATTCTTTTCGTTCAATAATCAATATTTACTTGAACAACATGTGCATTTCTACGCATTATATTCGGTCATGCATTCAGTGCTCCCAGCTGCTAAGTGGCCATGTCCGGGGCCACTTAACCCAGCGGGAACCACTCGATCAATTCCACTGGTTCCGCTTCAAGTAGAACCATCATGAAACTGGTTCCACTTATAACTGGTCCTAGCCACTGTATGGTTCCACATTCCAAGTGGTTCTTCTCTGATAATCCACTTTGAACTGCTCCCACACCACATTTTTGCCTGTGTGCTGTGGATGAAGAGAGCTTCCAAGCAGACCAGTAAAACATCTACATCCCAGCGAGATCCATGTAACATCCTGAGCGTCACATTTGGATATCCCAGGGAGGTTCGCACAGAGCCGTTAGACTTCTTTTGTAAGTGCAGTGGTATGGCCATTTGTCACACTTTTTCCACATCCACGGGACGTCCCACTAACTCAATGGACATTCGGACACTTAGAGGATATTGGCGCCACCTTCCGATCCGTGCGCAGAAACACACATTTTGAAACATTTTGCAAGGGTAGTTGGGGGGGGGGGGGGCTGGTGTCGGCGCCATTAACGGACCCGTAACTATAGTGTGGTGAATAAGCCCGTTTACCTCGCGGTGAGCTGCCCTACACCTCCTGGTGTGGGGAGCATAGTGGGAAACATCGAGACACCGGCACAACAGAGGGTTTTAAACGTGATTTTACTCCCTTGGAGGTATTGGCTGCCAGGGATGTCGCCGGACTGATGGAGAACCCTCGCACGACGTGACAATGAGGCGGCAGCTGGGTTAGAGCGGGAAGTGCAGTGGAGGTTGTAGTCCACCAAGGGCCGGTGTCTGCAAGGTCTGCGGTTCGAGCCAGGAGTTCGGTCCAGTTCTTTTCCAGCGAAGCAAGTCTGCACCCTCTCTCGAGCTGCACGTGCAAGGAACTGCCGCCGCCGCTTCTCTTCGTCCTTCTTCCGCGCTCCCATGCACCAGCGCCACCACATATAGCCCCCCACCGCAAGACATTGTACATCATAACAACGCTGAATGTTCAATGTCCATAAAGCCACTACGTAATGTCCTCCTACTGAGCGTCCTTTACAACACTGCACGCAATGTCCATACGCTAAGTGACGAAAATACGCTTATGATGCACTGCAACATATTCTAGGGCGACCAGATATTTTGCAACTTAGTTCAGTTTTCCAAACATCTCTGTTGTACAATAATATCACGCTACAACCCGATCAATCTAACACACCATCGGTAATCATGTTACGCAACATCTCCCCCAAACAAGTCACACGAACCCGTACCAAAAACAGTGAAACAACACTCTACTGGAGAACCTTGTTGACGGTAAGGCTCCATCAATCACATATTCCAATGTTTGGGCAACACTCTGCTGCAGCTTAAACCTCATAATCTACTCAAAAAGTCAGCTCCGACATTCTCGCTGCCCTTGATGTATTGCACAGTGAACTCATACTCTTGTAAAAACAAATTCCATGTCGTCACCCTAGTGTTCACACACGTGTTCTTCTTAGTATTGCAGAGGTTGGTGATCTGTTTGTACTATAAAAGAACGTCCGAACAAATACCACTGGAACTTCCGAATACCCCAGACAAGAGCCAGTGCCTCCCTCTGAATAGTGGCGTAGTTGCGTTCTGCGGCTGCCAGACGCCTGCTAGCACAGGTTACTAGTCTCGGAGCCCCTTCATGTGTTTGCAGTAGCATAGCGCCAATGCTTTGCATCGAAGCATCTATCCTGAGGATAAATGTTTTGTCAAAATCAGGCGCCACCAATACTGGCGGAGTGGAGAGACACCGTTTCAACTGAGCGAATGCATTCTCGTTTTGTAGTTCCCATGTAACTTCATTTCTAGCACCCTTCTTCGTTAAGTCAACCAGCGGAGCAGAGACTTCTGCAAAATGCGGTATATAGTCTGTATAAAACCATGCCAAGCCTAGGAATGACCTGACTTGTTTTTTCGTGTGTGGCCTTTGCGCCGCACCCACCTTCTCCAAAGTGTCAGGGTTCGGGGTGATCTGACCCTGTCCCACGACATGCCCCAAGTACAACACTGCTCTGTTTCCAAACTGACATTTTTTTGGTTTGAGAGTGAGTTGAGCAGACCTTATCCTCTCAAACACCTGCCGCAATACCATTAGGTGTTCTTCCCACGTATCTGTTGCCACAAGTATGTCATCAATATAGTGCTCGACGTTCGGTATACCCCTCATAACTTCCCTCACAAGTTTGGTAAATACCGCAGCCGCGGTCTTCAGTCCGAAAGGCATGTACTTGAACTGGTATAAGCCGCTTTCCGTTGTAAAGGCAGTCTTTTCTTTAGACGACTCCGACATTGGTATTTGCCAGTACCCTCTGGCTAAATCTAATTTAGAAAAGTAGCGTTTCCTGCCGACTCGGGCTAACATGGCATCCACCCGAGGTATCGGTTCTGCATCAAATACCAAAACATCATTTAGCTTGCGGAAGTCCACACATAACCTATTAGAACCGTCTGGCTTTTTCACCACTACCAGTGGCGCCCGGTATGCAGATTGTGACTTCTCTAACTCCCATACGTAGCATGAGCTGGACCTCGTTTTCTATCGTTTCTTGCAACGCCTGAGGTATTGGAAACTGCTTTGCCTGTATCGGCCTGTCATCCGATAGCCTGAGGTGGCAGTTAAGCACATTCGTGCGACCCGGGAGGTCTGAAAAAATCTCTTTTAACTCCTTGACCAACGTTTGTGCTTCTACCTTTTCCCCCTCGCCCAAAGTGTCTGCGAATGTCACATCATTGTAAGACTGTTGCGGGACCAACCCCAGAGCAGGGATATCAATCTGCTGATCAAGAGGTGCTTCTTCAGCTACGGCTGCACACGCAATCTCATCACGAGCTACTGTCTCGCCCACGACTGCCTCACATCCAGTCGTGTCACGTGAAATGTAAAGTTTCAGCAAGTTTATGTGGAACACTTTGATACCTTCGCCCATGTGCACCTCATAGTTCTGGTCGTTCCGGCGTTTGACCACTGTGTACGGTCCTTTCCACTGCATGGTAAGTTTACTCGGTACCGTAGGTAGTAAAACAAGGACCTTCTGTCCTGGGTGTAATACATGTACATGTGCCTTTTTGTTGTATGTTCTAGACTGACACAATTTGGCCCTACGGAGCTCTGACTCCGCCAACTTACATGTCTGTTCCAACCTATTCCTTAGGTCCAGAACATATTGGTACACGGGTACTGCCTCTTCCGGTGCTTGGTTTGTCCAAAGTTCCCTGAGGACCGCCAGAGGCCCGCGTGCAGTTCTCCCGTACAACAGTTCAAAAAGCGAAAACCCTGTACTCACCTGCAGCGCTTCCCTGTACGCAAACAGTGCTGGAGCAATATAACGATCCCAGTGCCGTGGCTGCTCCTGAACCATACGTCTCAGCATAGGCTCCCATTGAACCTCTCTACTAAGCCATTCCCCATAGGGTGGTATGGGGTTGTATGTAGTTGCCTAACGGACAGCAACCTCGCAATATCCTTCATGAGGTCGCCCGTGAACTGGGACCCCCTGTCACTCAAGATTTCACGTGGGATGCCCAACCGTGAAAACATCTCTTCTAGCGCCTCCGCTATCGTAACCGTCTCTACATTCTTTAGGGCTACCGCCTCTGGGTATCGAGTAGCAAAATCCACCAGCGTCAGTATGTACCTGTTCCCCTGTTGAGATGGTGGATTAATGGGACCCACGATATCTATGGCCACCCGCTGAAACGAGATATGAATCAGAGGCATGTTTCCCAACGGCGCTGTCTGCCATCTGCCCTTCGGCGCGGTACGTTGGCACACATCACAAGAGCGCACGTATCTCCTTACGTCACCTTGCACGCCAGGCCAAAAAAACTCTGACAACACCCGATCAATCGTACGCCTCCGGCCTTGATGCCCTGCCATTAACGAGTCATGCGCTTCGCGCAACACTATCATGCGCAAGGCAGACGGAACTACCAACTGCTCCACGTCTCGTCCGCTTTCCAACCGGCATATCCTATGCAACACGTCCTGTTTTAACTCAAACAGGTAAACATTGCGGCACCTCGGCTTGCTTATCGTTTCCCCTACCTCACTGAACGCTCGCCAGAGTGTGGGATCAGCCAACTGCTTGAGCAATTTGCAATTTGAGCCAACTGCTCTCTGCTCACACTGGGATGTCGCTACCCACTTGTCGAACAAATGGCTTAACCGTGCTCCGAACTGGACTGGAGTTTCTTTTTTGTCAGGCACGCAACTTCTGAACTTCTCTCTAAACCCTTCAGGAGTATACCGGAAACTCTGCAACAACGCAGCGCTAACCTTTTCATAGCTGCTCGAGTCCTCTGCAGACAACCGCTCGAAAACCGCCAAGGCCTCTCCTGCTAGCGACAAACTAAGAGCCGTGGCCCACGGGTCACGCGGCCACCCCAAACCGGATGCCACTACCTCAAACCTGTGCAGGTATGCATCCAGGTCATCCCTCTTCTCATCGAACACCGGCATGGCTTTCTGCATACCCGGCCGAAAGCCATTCCCATCCCCATTCCTAAATGGAGTACGAGAGGGATCACCATTGACATTGACTCCCGACGCCTGCACTTGACCCCGAAGGGACAAAACCCTTTCCTCCGCCAGCAAGAATCGCTCTTCTGCCTCCCGCTCCCCAGCTCTCGCGGTTCTCTCTTCCGCCCTAGCCTCCCTCTCTGCGGCCTTCCGCTCCCCATCTAGGATCACCTGCTCGTTTACCCACACACGAAGCTAGCCTTCAGGTACTCCCAATGAACGACCCGTCGCTATAAGTTTTTCTAGCTCTGCGCTCATAGTTTCCCTCCTTTGCTCGCCATCCACCAAAAGATAGTGGTCCTGTCGCGGACGCCAGAAATTGTGGTGAATGAGCCCGTTCACCTCGCGGTGAGCTGGTCTACACCTGGTGTGGGGAGCATAGTGGGAAACATCGAGACACAGGCACAACAGAGGGTTTCAAACGTGATTTTACTCCCTTGGAGGTATTGGCTGCCAGGGATGTCGCCGGACCTGCCCGGGATGATGGAGAACCCTCGTACGACGTGACAGTGAGGCGGCAGCTGGGATAGAGCGTGAAGTGCAGTGGAGGTTGTAGTCCACCAAGGGCCGTTGTCTGCAAGGTCTGCGGTTCGAGCCAGAAGTTCGGTCCAGTTCTTTTCCAGCGAAGCCAGTCTGCACCCTCTCTCGAGCTGCACCTGCAAGGAACTGCCGCCGCCGCTTCTCTTCGTCCTTCTTCCGCGCTCCCATGCACCAGAGCCACCACATATAGAGAGTGGACACCAGATAACTATTTCGTTCCCTGTTCCACTCTATGCCTGTTTCTGGCATTTCCCATAACGGACACAGAGCGCGGTGGTTTAAATAAAGCAGACAAAGAAATGGAAAAGATCCCAGTCCGAAAAGCTTCGAAAGCATTCCCTTTCTCTTCCAAGCATTACCTTTCCGAGAAAAAAATACTATACAGGGTGTCTTTTTTTAGGCGATACAGATTTTTCATAAAAAAACTCTAAGGGCTATAGACATGCCGTTTTCACTTCTATCATCTCTGGGCCGGCGGACATTCTTGGTCATATGTTGCTCAACCTTTAAATCACTAATTACCTAAAAATTGTTAATTACCTTTTTTATTTTATAAAAGCTACGAAGTTGTCCCAATGAGAACATGTGTTCCATTCGGTGACCTGATATGGTAGCCATTTTCAGAACAAAAATCCGTTCGGTAGATCGTCCGCAAAAAAATCGTGAAGGAACACCATTTTTTCTTTATTTTCTTCATTGCGCATCTTCCGAGACGCGTCTTTCTTTCACCTCCAATATGAGATGGCGAAGGAGCCTCATGCGTCGCAGATGCCGCCACAGTGCCGTCTCATACGTCGAAGGTGAGCTTTAACTTGCGGAAACAAAACAAAAACACATGTATCCGGCGGCGCTGTCGGAACCGCCCCTAATCTTGGGCTGCATTTTCTGTTATTCGTTTTCGAGGACGCAAGAGGCGACCAGTGTGCTCTTTCCCCCTCTCATATTGAACGTGAAGGAAAGACGAGTCCCCGAACATGCGCAATAAACAAAATAAAGAAAGAAAAGATGTTCCTTCACGAATTTTTTGCGGACGATCTACCGAACGGATTTTTGTTCTGAAAACGGCTACGATATCGGGTCACCGAAAGGAACATATGTGGTTATTGGGACAACTTCGTAGCTTTTATAATTAAAAAGTTAATTAACGATTTTTAGGTAATTAAGGCGCAGATATAGTCCGACGTTTTTGGCGTCGCGGCCAGCGACAGTCGAAGTCGGACGCGTCACGTCAAGCCAGCCATACCTTTCCCGCGGTTTCCGACAGTTGCGGCCTTTCGCGCGTATTGCGTGTTTTCGTAATAATTTGCTCTTGAAATGGCGTGGACGTATCCAGCGCGGCGAGAAATCACTACAGCATTGCTGCTGCGTCGTCTACGACGGAGACGGAAGCGGACTATGTACATCCGCGAGATATTCGACAAGCGGCCTTACATTGGGCTGTACCACAACCTCGTACAGGAGCTGCGGCAAGCGGATCCAGAATACCATTTCAAGTATTTCAGGTAATAATTGAAAGCATGCTTTAATAATAATAACAACAATAACAATATTACTAAATAATAATATAATAAATATAACAATAATAAGAATTTATTTTTGATCAGGCGCTCATAAACAACCCTAATATGTTGTTAGGCATATTAATATGAATAAGTCCCTGCCTGTGGTTACCCTTATTTACTGCTTTAAAGGAGTTGCTAGCTGCTCCTGTTTGAACGCATGTAAAGACCCTCCCTTCCCTGCTGGGGAGACGTTTTCCTGTGCATTAGTGGTAATTGCCGATTCCTGGACACATGGTAGGTGCCAATAACAATCTTCTTTAATGCAGCCAGTGTGTGTTCTTTGTGCAGGATGACCAAGGCATCATTCGACCGTTTGTTGGGCCTGGTGTACTACAGGCTGCTGCATCCTCCGAATCATAGAAGACCCAGATCTCCTGCGGAGAGACTAGCAGTCACATTGAGGTAAGTCCTTAACGATATTCACCCGAGAGCGGTTTTAAGTTAAATGGCCTGGATTAAGGCGACTTCTGGAAACTCATATCGTATTTCATTCATGTTCTCGTCATCCTTGCGATTAAATCTTTTCGGATTGATATTACACCAGGAGCTATGGCCCGTCTTCTCTAATTCAACACTCGAAATACACACAGAACACGTAACTGTGAAATAACCCAACAATGATGAACTTACATGAAATAAGGAGAAAATTCAGACTGGTTCTGTGCTTGTTCGTTAATTTGCGTTTCGTTCTTTCTCGTGCCAGCCCTGGTGTTGTATGGACAACGTTTTTAGCGGTTTTCATACTCATTAACTTTTACAGATTCCTGGCAACCGGCAGTTCCATGCAGGGCACCGCCATCAATTACTGTATGCACGTTTCAATCGTGTCCAACATATTGAGCGAGACCCTTTCGGCAATATGGGACTGCCTCTCACCACTCGTGTTAAAACCACCAACAACAGCTGAGTGGGAGAAAATCCGGGAAGTGTACAGCTCTAGGTGGAATTTTCCGAATGTCATTGGAAGTATAGATGGCAAACATTTTGCTATTCGGTGTCCTGACAAAAGCGGCTCTGACTTCTTTAATTACAAAGGGTTCTATTCTATTGTACTGCTTGCAGTGGCTGATGCAGAATACCGCTTTATTCTAGTTGATGTTGGGGCTCAAGGGCGAGTATCAGATGGTGCATGTTTCAATGAAAGTGGTATCAAGGAACACTTTGAACGTGGAACGCTTGGACTACCTTCATCAGCCTGTCGGTGGCCTGTTTGTATGGTAGGTGACGCAGCATTCCCCTTGCGACCGTACTTAATGCGGCCATACCCTGGGAGGAACCTAAGCGAAACAAAAAAAGTATTCAACTACCGTTGTCGAGAGCAAGACGGTGCATTGAGAACGCATTTGGGATCTTGGTGTCAAGGTGGCGCTCATTTCTGTCTACTGTCACCGGAACGCCGGACTTCCTTACTGACATGGTGAAGGCAGGCGTCTGCCTACACAATTTCTTGATGTTGGACGCTGCATACTGTCCAAAAGGCTATGCTGATACTGTGTGTGGGGAGAATGTGCAAGAAGGCCTTTGGAGACAAACAGTAACACAAGTAGGATGTGAGGGTTCGTCTGGAGCAAACCGCCCTACTTCAGTGGCCATGGCAATCAGAGATGAAATTGCTGGTTATTTCATGTCTCCTGAAGGTTCCCTACCAAGGCAGCTAAGGGTTGTTAGGAGAAGCTGAAAAGTGGTCTGTGCTTCCTTGGTACTCTGCACAAAACATGTGATACAGAACTGTGATAGACAAAACGACTTTTTGTCAGAACTATTTTATTACCTTACACACTGAACCTCAAACAATGCTGTGTTGTATGCTCAAAGTTTGTGTTAGTACAGGCACCTGTACACCTTCTTTGTTTTTCAGTTTTCTGAAATAAACTACAAGGCACTTATATTTTTTCCGATAATCTACAGTGTTTTGTTTTACGGCTTGCGTGTCAGCAAGAAGGCAACAAGTTGTCTAAATGTGGGATGCATTATTATGAAGCAGACAAAAAGTGCATATCATATTTAGTTTGCTGGTCCTTTCGTTATTGCTCGGCACTTGCGTAGACACTGAATGCTTTTTTCTTGCATATCAGAAGGGCTTTACAAAAATTAAATGCTGTAGGCTAGACTAGAAACGAAACTAGATTTACTAGGTATACTGACTAGGTATATAATCCTACAGAAGAAAATAACACAAATAGTACATTTGTAGTCATTTGTACAAATGGTAGTAGTCAAAAATAATTCAGGTATATCAAGTATATCAAGTTCAGGTACATCAAGACAAAACACTTTGTTCAGGAAGTGCATCTCACATTTGGTTCATTGGCTCTTCTGTTATCGCTTGGTGCTTGTGTAGACACTGACTGCTTTGTTCTTGCATATCAGAAGGGCTTTACAAAAATAAAATGCTGGCTGAATCAGAAAAGAGACTAGATATGCCGTTTTTTTTTTATTCGTTACAAAATTATATTTCAAGAATAACCAGTGGCGCTGTATAGATGGCGTTTCAGCAGGTGGTTTATAAGGCCAGACAGACATCCTGTAGGACAGCGCATGCATGTGCTGGATGACTAATTAGCTAAAATTCATTAATTAACTGATATTAGTAAGATTTTTCTAGGGAATGTGGGATAGCAGAATTGCAGCCAGTCATTATTGAAACCCATTGTCCTTATTAACCAGCCTGAGAAGCAACCGTACTTCGAGATATAAATTGCCAAATTTCTCTATGCAAATTAGCCGAAACCAGAACTGAGCAGTATTCAAGCACAGAAACAGCGACAGGCAATCGCGGGGAGAGGGTACATGCCTTGGAGCAATGAAGCTGGTTGGAGTATATGCAAATCTGAGATCGCTTTCCTACCCAGATAATGTGAAGGGTGCGTGGTTGTTGCGCTCGAAAAGCGCATAGTTGTAGTTTCGGCTCATTTGCATAGCGAAATTTAACATTTTACGTTGCTTCCTGGGTTGTTTAAAGGACGGTGGCTTTGAATAATGATTGGCTCCAATCCTGCCATCTCGAATTTCCCCCTCTCCCCCCAAAAAAACATCTAATTAAGAAGTTAATGAATTTTAGTTAATTAGTAGTACAGTAGATGCAAACGCTGTCCTACAGGATATTTCCCTGGCCGTATAACTCACCTGCTAAAACGGCATCTATTTTGCTCTGCCACCTTTTAAGAAAAATTCTGTAACGAATAAAAAACACCTGTATAATCCTACAAAAATAATAAACACAAGACTAACTGCTTCAGGGTTATAAAAAAACTACAAGCATGTTACGAAATGTACAAGCCTTGTTGTCATTTCTACAAAAACAGGTAGTCAAAAATATTTCATTTAACAAGAACACTATAGGTCATACTCCGAAAGTAGCAACATCATTTTTGCTTTGCATTCTGCCGCGGTTGGCTTCGACAGCCTGTCCAAGGTCATCCCTACAGATAGGGCGAATGCCTCATTCTCCGACATCCTTTTGTCTAGGTGTTTCAGCAGGTCTTGTTCAAAAGTGTCTGATTTTTTCGCTTGTTCACTCTGTTTTCTGGCAGCTGACCTGACTGGATCGGTGTCTGTTCTCCTCCGTCCGTTGCCATCATGACGGTTGGTATAAGGGAATCCCCCTGGGTAGACGTCGTGCAGGATGATGTTAATGATCTCGACACCATAGACTCGAAAATGCTTTCTGCAGTGCCGCTGGAATCGTCGTTTCCAGGATTCCCTTCGAGTGTAGATGAGCCATCCAGATTGCATGTTGTCCTCCGGAAAAACAAACAATTTGTCATGTAGCTGCAATGTCAATGAATCACGACGATACTCTTGTCTGTGTCCTGTGTAGCAAGCATTGTTTATACGTAATGGCTGGTGTGCATTCAAGGAAACAAAAATATCACTTGGAAGTAGTGGTCTGGTCATGTTTGCAAATGATTTGTACCCAGAAAGTGGCAACAGCAAAATGCAAACTAGACGCGTGAACGTAGTCGACAGAAGCGTCATTGGAAACTCGTCACGGAACACTATACGGAACATACCTGCACTCAGCACCTCAACAGACGAAACTACGTACTTTCTCGGACGTCCACAGTCTTTATAAAAGGCCATAGCCTCGAAAAATTCCCAGGCACGCCTGGAAACAAACGCATTTCCACTTCGTTTCATCACCTCCATTGCCTTGATCTCTCTGGAGTACCGATCTCTTAGGCGCTTCCACAGCTTATGACATTCTTCAACTAAACAGAGGGAAAGACAAAAGACTGGACAAGACGTGATTAATAGTGCCGCGAGAGACAAACGCCACTCGAAAGAACGCACAAGGTGGTCCGAACAACTTACCTGTGGCGAGGCCACATTGTTGTCTTATTATTTCCCAGGCGTTCCTCTTTCTTTGCGAATCCCTATAGTCCATCCTCTTCGTGTCAAACACACATGGATGTTGTCGTACACCCTCCAGTAGACGCTATACCACAATATCTGATGGCCCAAGCCGCTCAACTGTCACTTCCGTGCCCGAACTGTAGTCCGCCATTTTGATAAAGCGCGGTGCATTCTGGTCTGACTGCTCGAGCGCGGCCGGTGAAAAATAGGAGATGCTGTATTCTGAGCGGGCGACGTTCTAGCTCGTTGAATTCCGCCGCCCGCGCTAGTGGCTGAACTATAAAAGGTGTGATTTTCCCTGGCGTAACGCAACCGTGCTGCGCGCGGACGCACAGCACAGTTACGTCGGACTATATCTGCGCCTTTAGTGATTTGACGGTTGAGCAACATATGGCCAAGAACGTCCGCCGGCCCAGAGTAGACAGAAGTGAAAACAGCATGTCTCTAGCCCTTATAGTTTTTTAATGAAAAATCTGTGTCGCCTAAAAAAAGATGCCCTGTATATATTGGTTCTCGCGCGAACTTCCGCGAATTGGAGTGCACTGCTCGCCTCCGAAGCGAAATGAAGGCTGAGCTGTCTAAGTATAATTCGATTATGCACAAAAACAACAGTGATGTGAGGAGTTGTGCGGTGTATTAACTCTGCAACAAGGTAACACCTATGTTTCTTACTGCTCTTGGCCTGCGACGCTCAGCAGGTTCATCAAAAATGAAATTGGAGAGTGCCGCAGAATTGTGCAGCTCTGCCTCTTTCACAATAAGTACTCAATGTAACATAGACGGTCAGATACGGAAGGAGAGAAATCTTGTAATCTTGCACAGCACCGCCCTTTGTTCCTGAGAAACGTCATTCAGCCCCTGTTTGCACGTACTTTTTGATTCGTGATGCGAATCACCTTAGAATATCCAAATATCAATGTACCCAAGTTATTCTCTTTGGGATGTACAGGGGGTTTGCAGAATTGGATATCCCCAACACAATGTTTTGAGGGACAGACTGGACTTTCACGTGGCGTCCATAGAACATAGCTACAGTTGTGGCATGTGCCACATAATTTGGATCCAATCACGTATATCCATGGGACATACACATAATGTCTCGACGCCTTGGGCGTCTGCAACACATTTTGGACGTTTCCATTATATTCGTATTTTACTGGGATGGAGTGTATACGTTATCTGTAAAGGATAACACAATTGGAAAATGAAGTTTCCAGCTTTGCTAGACTTCGATTCTGAGCTCAGAGCCCTCGATCCCAAAGTCCACCAGCGTGGCCACACACGTTGACACCAGACTAGGACGCATTCACAACACTTTTCGCAAAATAAAGTGACGCTTACTTTCTGAAAACTTCCAAGAGAGCCACAAAGCGCATAAATATAGCTAGTCAAAGTGCTAGCGCTCCATGCTGCCATTTTCAGCTGTTTCCCGGCGGTTGCCTCTCGTGGTATTTCGTTCGCAACGCATGAGACAGCCCATCACGTGCAGTGCTCTCCGTGACGGTGGTTATGGGGAATTCGGGTGGTCATTTCGTGGCACATTTTTGCCAGATCCCGAGCAGGATTGTTCGCTCGCTCAAAGCGAAGCAATCTCGTACGTTCGCGTGGCGCTTTACGGGCGCCCAAAATTTGCCAGCTAGCACTTTTTTTCGCTCGGGCTCAAAACGACCGAGCAGCGGGTTGCCCACCTCGAAGTCGACTCAAGTCGAAGACGGGCGACGTGTCCCCTAGCGTGATCGAAGTAACTAAAACCGCTAGATTCTTAGCACTGATGTTCGGGTGGCAACGGTCACATGATCCAGCTCTGCCTCAAAAGACCTAGCAATTCCGAGTGCTAAACCGTGTTGCCACGAAATGATCACCCCAATTCGCCATTAGAGACAGATGGACGCCTGGTCACGCCTTTTTGCGGAGCAGTATTTTCGTAACCACTCGACATGAGTTGCCCTCTCCGGGGAGCGCAGGGTTTCACGGGAAGATTTCATGTGGTTGTTATAATGAATGTTGTCAGTGGCTATTTTGGTATTGCATATTGAATAGTAGACGTTGGAAATCGCATATTCGTTCGACATTACGTAACGTTTCGTTCCTCGCGGTTGTGTGTTTCAGAGACCGGATGCTGCAGTCCAAGGTGGATGTCAGAATGGTTACTGCGTAAAGGACTACCAGCGCGAATTTTGACCGGGGACCAATTTCAAAATGACAATTCAATGCTGAGCATGATGTTCTTGCAAACTATAAAACGCAACGTTCTCCCCAGAAGTTGGCTCCTGTTTTGAAATAAAGCCTAGTCTTTCGCCCCTTGCTTTCGCATAACACGTGCACTGCTTCGACTGACATATACCACATCACAACTCATAGATAGACCGGTAGAACCGACTTCAGTAAATGTCCTCACGTCTTGTGACATTCAGCTTTTGCCCCATCAGTTCGACGAAACAAAGGAATAATGTCTTCTCGGACAAAATTTCTACATAGTGACAAATGTGAATCGATTTTTTCCCATCGCGAGGCATTACTTATCATTACGTCCCGCCAGAGCATGTAAGGGACTTTTGCAAAAACGTGGAGGAGCTCTAGCTCCGTCCAGCACCGCAATGGCCATGAAAATTCGTAGATGTCGTCGATGTTTCTCTGAGAAAGCAACTTCATTCAAAAGCATGTAATCCTGCCGTGCCTGAACCATATGATTCTGATGGTATCGGATACAGATAACAGATATGGCCAAAAATTCAGTGGCGATTTATCGGTAAATCGGTGTAAACCCGACTTCCGGTTGTGCACCTCCGGTCTAAACCCGACTTCCGGTTGTCCACTTCCGGTCTATACTTGAGTTCCGGTTCGACACTTTCAATTACGATATGTAAGTCCACTCAATTAACTGTTAGTGAGCCCGAGTTACCTCCAATTACTCTTTTAATTACCTCAGGTAACCTTGAATTTCATTTAATTGCCTTTAACTACGTTTACTTGCTTTAATTACTTTGGATTTCCCTTTAATTGACATTAGTTACCTTTAATTAAAGTCAATTTGCTCCGGTAGCCTTTGGTAATCTTCAATTTCATTTAGCCTTTTTCTTAATCACACATATCTTGCATTCACTATATTTGCACGCAACTTTCTTTTTCTTTAGTTACCTGTAATTAGCTCTCATTAGCTCTAATTACCTTTAATTACTCTTACCTTTTACTCTTGAGAGTCTCGAACTACTTCAATTCGTATCATTTGCCTCCGTTTATATTTACCCTCTTATCTCCCCTCTACGTAACACGTATGTATACCTTTGCCTCAGTGAGGCTTCACCATCTCACGCATGCACGCACATACGCGCTCATACATACAGATTTTTGCGTTTTGACACTCCTAATGCTGACGCATTAATAGGAATCTTCACACGTGCTTCGCAGTGCAATCGACGGACATCTATCCGCATGGCACAAATGAGGGAAACAGGTCATAGGGGGCTCAAGTGAGATTGGTACAGTTGACGCCACACAATTTCCACTATTTGGTGTTCCAGTCAGCCCAGTCAACATATATTGTCGATGGAATGCAAAATCAGAGTTGAATATGGTCGTATAATCTGGATTGTGAAGCATTGACACTGATTTCACCAAGATCATACATAGCCTTTCAGCACAATAGTTAGAACATGTGAACTTCATGTGGATCATACAGATAATTTCCGCATGAATATCGTGATACATTGATTTCACGCGAAGCGTTCATGGCATTTCAGCCTTAGGATTACCACATGTGAATGTTACGCTGATTCATTGCTGATAAAACAACGGCGGACAAATCAACGTTAAAACAACGTTGATTAGTATATCGAGATTTTACATAATGGAAAACATGGATAAGGCAATGCTGTTTTTACGTTAATTCTAATTTGCAATTCCACAGGCCAATTGTGTGAATTAAAACAGTATTCGTTTATCATACACATCTCAACAGTATATGCCATCTGCTTCTGTTCTAACTGAATAATGTCCCTAACAGGGACGGTTACACGCTGGACATGTTTTTCAAACTCCAGTGCCTCTGTCGAGCGCGCGCTCTCGCCTATCGTTCCTATTGAGGGTTATCACCCCACCCCCCCTCTGTCCATTGTACTCCCACACTCACGGGCCCATGTCACGCGTGCCCAGTCCTCGAGGTTGGCTCTCGATAGTGGAGACTGTGTTGGCCTCTATCATCATTTGATTCATGTGATTTCTCGTCTGTACTTAGCTCTTCTGACCCCAACGACGCCGTATCCTGCTTTACCGAAATTTTTGTTGACAGCATTACTAAGTATGTTCCGCAGTATACACCTCGTCGTTCAAAGTATCCACACTGGTTTTCCCTTGAATCGCGTCGCTATCTCAGTAAGAAAAAGTATTTTCACAGGAGGTATAAAAGACATGGAAACGCGGCGCTGACTACGAACAATTTGTTATTTTTCGCGCACGTTTTAAAAAAGCCACGACCGCAGACTGGACTTGAGCACCGTTGAAGCGAATGTAAATGATAATCCTCGTAACTTCTGGAAGTGGCACAAACTTCAGAAACGCCATTCGGTGATGTCGCCTTCTCTCAGTGACGGTCACGCTTTGTACTTTGACCTCCCAACCGTTGCAAAGATGTTTGCCGCGCAGTTTAGTTCGGTGTACGGCGGTACTAGTAACACTACTGCTTCCACTGCTGATTTCAAGACCGCACCGTACACTGACGATTTGCCTACATTTGCTATTACCGAGAGTGATGTAAGCAACGCGATCCGCAGGTTGAAACCCACAACAACACCTGGCCCTGATGGAATTCCAGAGCTGTTCTTCTGAAAGCTTACTCTGATGTTGTTACACCTGTACTATTGTTTGTTTATTTATAGCTTGTCATTGAGATGCAATAATTTCCCTAGTCACTGGAAGTAATCCGTAATCCGATTCTTATCCACAAGTCAGGAGACCAGCACATTGCGACCAGCTACATACCGATCAGTATTCTATGCGCGCCCTCCAAGGCCTCTGAGCACATCATATATACGCACTTGTCGTTTTTCAAACGCAAGCTCGTTGACCCTCAACGTGGCTTCATGACAGGCAGATCTACGGTAACAAATTTGGGATCCTTCATGTCTTACGTTGCCCCTGTCGTCAGTGCTCGCGGTCAGATTGATGTTGTCTACTTCGATGTATCAAAAGCTTTCGATTTAATGAGTCACGGCCTCCTACTGGATAAGCTACGTACATCCGGTGTTTCTGACCCGCTTGTTGCATTCTTCTAGTCATACTTAAGTCAGCGTTGGTGTTCTGTTTTTGTCTTGGGCACGTAGTCGGATGCATATGTTCCCACATCTGGGCTCCCTCAGGGGTCCAACCTAGGTCCCCTGCTTTTTAATATCTTTGTGAATGACATGTCATCCTGCGTCAAACATTCTACTCTACTTCAGTATGCGGATGATTTCAAATTAATGAAAGTGATCTCTTCGGTTTCCGACTGTTTACAGCTTATGGGGAACCTTCCCCACTCTCGAGGTCGTACCCGCCCGTCCGCCCAGCCCAGTCATGGGAAAAAAATACACGAGCGAAGTCGGCCGAGGCGGAAATATGACGAAAGAAGTCTGCCCAGGCTGAAAAATGTGAGCGCGTAAGCGCGCACGCTGCCCACCCCGCGCCGATAAGCGCGTGAACAACCCTCCGCACACGCGCCGCGCGGAAAAAAATACGCGAAGGGCTCAGGGCAGGGCACTGGGGTCCATGTCTCTGAATCGCCATGTCTGTGAATCGGCCCGCCGTGTTACTACTGTCGTGTTGA